>NW_017670553.1:564383-583767 GCF_001879085.1 Nicotiana attenuata | reverse complement strand
AACGCGATACATAAGGAAAATGAACTCCGGAAGGGACTACTCAAATCGCGCAACTAATATGAACTTTCCTCAGAAAATGGAGAAACAAAACACATAGAATAGAATATAAGGGACTGTAGTTATCATCACACTGTTGCGGCGTGCAACCCGATCCGCACATGAAACTCACATAAGGAGATGCACATCGAGCTGAATTGCTCATTACAACAAGATACCGAATATCGGTCACAAGCACGCTAAGTACATAATACCATCCCTAAGGGGACATATGGCGCCATAAGCCAACAAACTCAAGCACAACTGAGGTGCGATATATGTTCAGAAACTAAAGAGCCGTACTGCTCACATAACACCATTGCTACGCGGAACCTCAACACATAAGAAATTACCAAGCCGTTTCGCAACTCACACGGCACAATATAGCATTACATGAATAGCCGACAACAAATTAACACCCTGTCGATGCCCCCTTTTTCTCGCGAAATCGGGTTTAAGACATTTGGGAGGACAACTCTTTCCCTTTTGGAAATTGGGTTTAAGAGAAGTGAAGAGTCGCCACCTAATGATTAAAGTGCATTAGCACTAAGAAGGATTTTGTTTGGATAACCAGAGATTGGGTAAGGGCTTGAAATTATTCCAAGGGGAAGGTGTTAGGCACCCCTCAGAATCCACTAGTGTGGTTCCCGGCCAAGCTATTTTTGTGACTTTAGGGTACAAATAACATATAGACAAATAAGGCTTCAAATAAGAGGGGATTTTCACATAAAGGTTGCAAATAGATAGAGCGAAAAGAAATGAAAGAAAAGCTGAATTTTGAGAAAAAAAATAGTTCGAGAAATTTGAAAATAAACAATGAAATAAACAAGTAAAAGAGGGGGGGGGGGGGTCCTAGGTTTATAAATAATATGGATCACCCTACACAACACCCGGTAATCACTTATACACGTGGTGTTATCGCGTGGTCATCATATCCATATCTACCTTTTCCTACCCCGTTAAGGTACTAAAGCGCGAAATAGTCTCGTTTACTTATTGCATGCTATTACCCGCCCCAAATCTATCAATCCCGGAGGTATTTGGGATTACTAATCCTAAATGGAGGGGACATTGGCTTATTTGTGGTTTCAAAAGGTTAAAATACTAAGGCGACAATCAAAACACATATAGCAAGTTTAGGGGAGAGCAGATAAAAAAATAATAAGGCTCAGACAAACCTCCTTAAACCAGAGAAAACACATAGTTTAGCATGTCTTACACGTACTCTTTAAGGTCTAAATAAAACTTAAAAGGAATTGGTGGCAGACTGATTTATTACATAGTTTAGATAAGAAGCCCGAATCAGGACTGCCTGCTGGTTGTAGTTAATAAAATCTGGTTCAATTTATAAGTTTATTCTGAGGCTTGCCTAAGTGATAGACGAAACCTATAGGCATGATATCAACTGATTTCAGAAACAAAAGAAGAAGAACTGATTGCAGATCGATTTAGGTAAAAAGAAAGTTGCCAGTAAAAAAAACGAGCACAGGTTCTGCCATTGGTAATGCCAGTTTTAAACTTATAAACGAATGAGGCGATTTAGATTTGAATTAGAACCCCTATAGGCATGCTTTCTATGTGTTTGCCAACATAAAACTTTGTTATAGACATAGAAGAATGCAAAATTCTACACATGATATCTAAGTATTGCGTATCTGATTACATTTTTGGTTATTAGGGCCTATAGATAAGTTTGCCTAGTGAAAAGCGGGTATGCAAGAATCAGAAAAGACCAATAGGCATATTCTCTACGTGCGTATGCAGAAGCAATAGACATAATATCTACATGAAAGTGTAGAATCCCAATAGTCATGGTATCTTAATGAAAGTGCAGAAATCTTATAGGCATGTTAACTATATGAAAGTGCAGGAGTCTTATAGGCATGGTAACTATATGAAAATGCATAAGTCTTATAGCGATGGCAACTATATGAAACTACATAAATCATATAGGCATGGTAACTATATGAAAGTGTAGAAATCTTATAGGCATGATAACTATATGAAAGTGCAGAAGTCTTATAGGCATGGTAACTATATGAAAGTGCAGAAATCTTATAGTCATGGTAACTATATGAAAGTGCAGAAGTCTTATAAGCATGGTAACTACATGAGAAATACTGAAATTAGAGATTCCTATAGGCATGTTATCTACCCTTTTCATGCATAGTCACCCCTCCCTTTTCACTAAACATCCCCGAAAGTTTATTACAAAGTTTATTATAGCCCAAAGAGAATAAAGAAAAAAATACATCAGAAATTGAAAATTATAACCAAGGAGAGCCTGATTCAGACTTCCTATCTGAAGTATGAAGTAAACCATCTCCAAAGATCAGATTTTAAAAGCCTTTCTCTCATTTGGGGTGTGTCAGAGTTCCCTAAGAGCCTCATGGACTCAGGGCAGTGCTTACACCCCAAATACATTACCAAATCAGGACAATAGTGCAGTGTGGAAGGGCTAGCCCTCAAGTGTCCAAGTTCAGAGGGAACTCAAGGTCCCAAGTCAAGGCTCACAAGAGAGGGGCAGAACTTAGAAACTAGGAGAGAGTGCAAGTGCATGAATGGAATTCTGAAAGGGGAAAGGGAAAAGGGGAATAACTTAAAATCAGCACACATAAGGGTGTAGGGGAGTGGGAATTTGCAAGAACATAAGGAGAGCAGGCTGATGGGCATACCCAGTAATGGGAGATGGTGGCACACCCTCCAGCCTGATTGGAGGTTAAGGTTCAGAACTCGGTTCATGGATAACAACTCACATGGCCATGCCCTGTGTCCCCACTCACAAACACATAGGGGTAATGGGGTAGGAGAGCAAAGATTCATAAAAGAAACAAGCAGTAGAACATAGGCATTACTAAACTAGATATCAAACTCCACAGAAAACAATAAAGTAGACATGGCTACAAAAGAAAACTGTAAGTAAAAACATTGGAGTGATGTTGAAACTTAAATTAGAACATACCAGTTTCAAAGAAACAAGTAGAAAAAGCAGTAGTCTTGTAAAAGCCAAAGGGCAAACAAGAAGACATAATACTATGAGTGTGAGTTCAAGAGAGATTGTGAAATTGTGAGGTCCGAAATGTGTTAATCATGTCTGCTTTGTGAAAAGAGCGGTTGTGTATTTATACTGGGGAAGTCATGAGGAAATAAGGTAAGAAAATAATTGAAGACTGATTGTAAATCAATCACATAAGACTCCCTTTAATTAAGGGATTCAAATTCTAACGGGTATAAAACAATTAAGGAAAGTAATTAATCAAACACTTGTGTAAAGCATGCAATTTAGGATAAATACATAAAGGTTATTTAAGGACAAGGTCTCTGAAATACATGGTTGTACAATTTAATGAAAGAAAATCAATTAATAGCCAAGAAATCACAAGGTCTGAGATTTGGTATGAATGAACCAAGTCAGAGAGATGGAAAAGGTTTTAACTTATGGAAAATCAGCAAACAATCAATTAGACCTATTAAAAACGAATTCTGAGTCAATCACTAGTTTGAAAACCTTTTTGAAGAAGGATTCATCACAAATAAATCATACAAACACGTTAAATATGAAAGAAACTTATCGAGCCATTGTAGAATCAGTAGAAACTCCAGTGTAGGAGAGTTTTTAGAAATAGTTCAGAATTGTACAAAAGATGTCCAAACTCAGCTCAGAAACTAAAAGCCAGTCTAAGGAGTTAAGGGTTCTAAAACAAAACCCCAGTTCACATAATCAAACCTCGGCGGAATCCCCAAATTCTAGGGTTTCCACCTAGAATAAAATACAGGGATGAGGAGGCAAGTAGTCGAAACCAGCTCAGGGGTTTCTTTCAGAAACTCATAAGAAAACATGTAAACACAGTAGAAAGAGTAGAAGAAACATGCTTAAGAAAATTTTTTCTCAGAAGAAACCTAAACAAGGATTAGTAGAAGGAAAATATCAAAGAACACAGTAGAAAGGTATAGTATAGCAGGACATAGTAGAAGAAATACCATATCATAGTAGAAAGCACATGAGAACATAATATGGCAAACATGGTAGAAGAAACACAAGCGTGGAGCATATAGAACACGGTAAAGAACATTCAAGAACGGAGTGTAAAACTCAGTAAAAGAACATACAAGAACATGGTAAAAGGAAAAAGCACAAGAACACAGTAGAAAGCATGCGAGAACATGATATTGGAAACACAGTATGAGAACAATATGAATAACAAAGAAGAAAAATCATAAAACACTTAAACACTTTCCAGAAAACACTAAATCGGAAAAGAAGGGTTTTGAAAGTAATTGGAAATCATTTGAAAACTCAAGTAGAGCATAGATACACAATAGATCTAAAAAAGAATCGGAGAAAACCTCGAAAGGTTAGGGTTTCAGAAGAACCCTAGAACGAGAAGGCTTTGAAAAGTCACCGATCTGAGTCAGAGAAGTTAGAATCAGGCTCAGAAGACCAGGATACGCCGGAGCAAGGCCGGAGATGGCCGTGAAACCTCGAGTCGGCGAAGGTCTAAGTGAAGACCTTCGAGGTTTGGCCTCGAATCATCAAGTATCGAGCACATAGGAGCATAAGAGGTGAGTATAAGACTCCCATGGCCGGAAAAGCCATGGTTTCCGGTGGGTTTAGAGGTTAAGACGGTGGGAGACGATTAGGGTTCCAGGAATGTTCGAGAGAGTTTGAGAGACGAAGGGGTTCAAAGGCGGCTGATTAGGTGAAAGTGATTAGGCTTAGGGTATTTGGGAAATTAAAAAGGAAAGGGGTAATTATGGCCGTTGATCAAAATGATCAACGGCCTGGATCAAAAGGGGAGCCAGGCGGGTTTTATTAACGGGTTAGGGTTCAGGTAATTTAGGAATTGGGCTGGTCCGGTTTGAGATTGAAATAGGGTTAATTTGGGCTAAAATTGAAATGAAATGGGGCTAACTTTTAAATAACAACTTTTACCTTTTTATCTTATAAAACAGTAAAACGATTTCGGAGAATAAATTAAAGGTGCTAAATTAATTAATAGTATATAAATACTAGATAAAAAATACTGGAATCAAATTTGTAATTACAAACGCAATTAATTCTTAAAATAGGCTATAATTGCAATTCAGCTTTAAATATACCAAATCAATTTATAAAAATGTGCAAAAAATTACGTTAGCTATATATTGGTATGAATATGAGAATACAATAACTGAATCACCAAAAGGATAATTTGGGAACAATTATTGGTTTTTGTACTGCTAAGATAGGGCAATAAATTGGTTTAAAAATCTTTTAAAAATTGAAAAAAATAATAAAACACATGGACATGCTTATATATGCATATATATACTATTTTGAAAGTATTTTGCATATAAAAAATATACGGGAAAAAATTGGGTATCAACAGCTGCCCCTCTTTACTGGGGAAGGATGAAAGAGTTGCCGGGTAAAGATATGATGGCTAATTTTGACTGAGTGAAATGGTTTGAATAGGTTGACCGTGCTCTGGTTCCTGAGTTGCCTACATATCCTTGGTCTTACAGGAATCAGGCCATATATAGTTCAGGATCCGACGGCGGAACATGCCGATGGAGATCTTTCAAAAATGGACGCGATATTTAGGTTGGGATGGATGGTTAAAGTCTGCCAGGGCTGCGGGAACTGGAGCGGGGTCGCTCCTGCTGAGACGGCTGTTGCTAGCTGGTTTACCTGCAAACAAGCAATACAAACGTATATTGTGCGGAAAAATTAAACGTGATGCAAATTCCCGTCGGACCATGAATGCTGTCTTCGGACGGTTAGGATGACGTCCTTAGACCATGATGTCCTGGGCCATGAAGCATATAATAAAGGATTCACAGGCTATGAAATGATGCTCTTGGGCTATGAGAATGATGCCTCCGAACTATGATACCTTTGAATAATGATATGCAAGAGATTAAAAAGGGTCCTCAGGCCATGGAATGGCGTTCTCAGGCTATGCGAATGGTGCCTCTGAACAATGACGCCTTTGGAAAAATTTGGCGATCTTTCAGCCCATGCAATGTGATAGGTGGAGATCTTTCAGCCCATGAAAGCGTAACCAAAGTGGCAATATTCCAGCCGATGCAAGACATAAATAAAGATAACGATCTTTCAACCGATGCAGGACATAAATAAAGGTGGCGATCTTTCAGCCATGCAAGGGTAAATAAAGGTGGCGATATTTTAGCCATGCAGATGGAGGTATAGCTTAACCTCGGAAGGCAGAATGGTAGCCTTATGCAATACAGGAATGCAGATAGAGACAGTGCTTAGTCTCGGAAGAAAGAATAGCAGAAATGCAGATGGAGACAGTGCTTAATCTCGGAAGGCAGAATGGTAGCATTATGCAATGCAAGAAATAAAAGGTGAACAGTAATGAAATTTCTTAGCTGATAGCTGATTGCAATATCGTGGCTGCTCGGGGTACTGTATGCGGATAGCAACTATGAATATGTGTGACAATTTTGAGAGTTGTATTCCTGAACAGTATGAGTGGATAATATATGATTTTGCGACTTGGGTGCCTGCATCCAAAGAAAAATCGTGAGTTTTGTAAAGGGGAAAGGTTAGTTTCGTGTCCCCGCTGACTTTGTTTGCCCTGTTCGGTTTTGGTATGATGAAACGGTATGTATCATAGGGGTAGCATTGCTGAACAGAGCGATTTTGATAATAAATATGCATTAGTTTGTTATATGACATAAGTATATATTTAAGAAATAGTTTTTAGATGAACCGACGACTATGACGTGGTTCAGGACATTGCAACCTCTCTCGTTACGGAATTTTGAGGGTCCTCCTCAAAATTCTGCCCCAGTTTAATGGGTTGATACTTCTGACGGCTGCTTGTGATAATCGGCCGAAGTTACTTCGGAATTTTGAGGGTCCTCCTCAAAATTCTGCCTTAATTTCCAATTGCGGGGGAAATGAAAATTTTATTAAATTGTGACCGAACCCATAAGGCTGCCTACGTATCCCCTCTTAAACGGGAATCATGTCAGACGTAGTTCAAATTACATCATATAGGAAAATATAAGATTACACATAGTAGCGTTTGGGCTGCATCTGAGTTGATTGGTTTTGGCCAAACTTCTCCATCCATTTCTACAAGTATCAGGGCTCCTCCTGTCAGAACCCGATGAACCATGTATGGACCGTGCCAATTGGGAGAGAAATTCTTGAATGGCTTTGATCTTCGATGGATCCAGTTCTATTCCCCGGCGACTCACAATAAACCCAAGTAATTTTTTGGCAGGAACCCCGAAGGCACATTTTGCGGGATTCAGTTTCAGGTTGTACCTTCCCAGTCTATTGAAGAACTTCCTCAAATCTTCCATGTGATCAGTGGCTTTCTTGGACTTGATGATAACATCATCTACATATACTTCGATCTCCTTGTGTATCACATCATGGAAAATGGTAGTCATGGCCCTCATGTAGGTGGCCCCCGCATTCTTTAACCTGAATGGCATCATCTCATAGCAATACATCCCCCACGGCATAATGAAAGCAGTTTTCTCAGCATCTTCTTCATCCATCCAGATCTGATGGTACCTCGCGAAATAATCTACCGATGATTGCAACTCGTGCTTGGCACAATTGTCAATCAGGATGTGTATGTTTGGCAAGGGGAAGTCATCTTTCGGACTGGCCTGGCTGAGATCCCGGTAGTCGACACAGACTCTAACCTTCCCGTCCTTCTTTGGTACTGGCACGATATTGGCTAACCATGTTGGATACTCCACTACCCCGAGAACCTTAGCTTTGACTTGCTTAGTGACCTCTTCCTTGATTTTCAAACTCATATCTGGCTTGAGCTTTCTAGGCTTCTGCTTTACTGGTGGACAGGCTGGATCGGTTGGCAATTTGTGGGCCACAATAGATGTACTCAGACCAGTCATGTCGTCGTACGACGAGTCAAATATGTCCTCATACTCTCTTAGAAACTCTGTATATTCTTCCTTCTCTGATGGTGACAAATGAATGTTGATCCGTGTTTCTTTGATGTTTTCTGCATCTCCCAGGTTAACGATTTCGTCCTCGTCCAGGTTGGACTTAGGTATATTCTCAAAACTCTCAACTTCTTTAACAATCTCTTCTGATATATCGTCTTCCTCTGAATCTATGTCCATCTGTTGCGTTGTCTCGTTGCATGTCACAGTCATTGGTTCATCAAAATAAGTAATAGTAATGCTGTATAAGTAAAGTAATGAGTGAAAATAATAAGAGTAAGATTTATAAGAAAATTGAAATGCTTTGATAAATTCCATAAATGTTTCTAACATTGGAGCTCTTTCTTGCAAAAAATAAAAATGCGAAAGGAAAGCAAACTAATAAAATAGTGCATGATGCTTGTTCAGCCTTGCTACCCCGAGGCTCGCCTTGCTTTGGTGGTTCTGACAATCCAGTTATTGAGGCATGCTCCTCTGCTTACATCCTGTATGGAAGGGCCTTTCTCCCCCTCCTCCTCGAAAATGACACAACAATCCATATCATCGTCTTCTAGGAACAAATTCCTCATTGCTGCCAGTGCTTCTTCTTCTTCTGACCGGTAGATAACCTCGGCCGGTTGGAAGGTCTGCTCCAAACGGGGTATTGGCTGCTCCAATAGATAGTAAGGACCGCACCAGGGTGGCGACCATTCATTGAATTCTTTCCAGGTATACTTATACCCCAATCTAAAGATGGTGTCGCGTTTCTTGAGCTTGATGGGCTTAGCGATTCCTTGGAGATTCTTGCCAAGTCCCTTGCCAGGTTCATACCCACTCCAGCCTAATATGCTTTCAATTTTGTTGTCCCACCACTTATCCTTATCAACGGCGTTGACTCGCTCGATGTGGTGGTAAGTTTCCCCACCTATCCTTCTTCTTCCTCCAATTGCTGGAATGGTCTGGCAACTGTACATGGGATTGCTACCGTTGCCATTAATGATCACCTCTTGGTGATTCCACTCAAACTTCACTGCCTGATGTAGTTTTGATGCTACGGCCCCCGCGGCATGAATGCATGGTTGTCCCAACAACAGATTGTAAGATGTCGGTACGTCTATCACTTGAAAATCAACATCAAACCAAGTAGGCCCCATTTGCAAACACAAGCTAATCCCCCCAATAGTAGACCTTTGAGAACCGTCGAAAGCTTTGACGTTGATGGCCCCGTCCTTGATTTCATGCAGCCCTTTTCCCAACGTCCTGAGTGTTACCAACGGACAAATGTTGAGACTGGACCCCCCATCGACCAGGATCCTGGTGATAAAATAATCTTCGCACTGCACAGTGATGTGTAATGCCTTGTTGTGACTCAATCCCTCCGGTGGCAGCTCATCTTCGTGGAAAGTGATTTTGTGACTTTCCAACACCTGGCCTGCCATGTTAGCCATCTCTCCACCGGTGATGTTACTTGGTACATATGCCTCGCTCAGCACTTTTAACAAGGCATTCTTGTGTGCATCGGAACTTTGTAACAAAGCAAGGATAGAAATCTGTGCCGGTGTTTTGTTCAGCTGATCAATGACTGAGTATTCTTTGGCATTTATCTTTCTCTAGAGATCGTCGGGCCTAGTTTCAGTGATGGTTGGCCGACTAGAGGCCTGCTTGCTAGATTCAGCCAAATGCTCCGGGGTATAAACCTGCCGGTTCTTGTCATTCCCTGTGCCGCAACGGTTTCCCCCGAACTTGACCTTTCCCTTTCTTTTGGCTTCAGCTGTGTAGTCCCATGGTATAACCTTCGTATGGAACAGTGTCATAGCTCACATTGCCACCAGAATTGGCGTGGCTATCTTTACCCCGAACAGAGTAGCCTTCTCAGGTGGTAAGACTGCAACTTCAAAGGGTGTAGGTGTGTTTGCTGGTGACATAAACTCAACCTCAATCGGCGCTAGCGTCTTTGTAGATGGTGGTGCTTCAAACTCGTGTGGAATGGACATGGTTACCTCAACGTCCCCGGAAGGCTGAATCTGGACCACAATCAGATTGAGGGTGACTACTGGCTTCTTTGGATCGTCGCCTTCTGTGATAAAATCGATTGATCCCTTGGGGTCCCAGTCATCCTCTATCTCGATCATGTGAACACCTCCACCTTTGTGGTCTGGCATAGGGTTATTTCGGACATTCTGAGCAGGCTCCTTTGCTACAATGATCTTATTGTCAATCAAAGTCTGGATCTTATCCTTCAGAGAGCGACATTCATCAATGGTATGTCCTTTCATGCCGAAATGGTATGCACATGATTTATTTGGATTGATCCAATGAGAAGGGTTTTCAGGTTTTATAGCAGGGATAGGGGTGACATAACCAGCAGCTTTGAGCCTTTCGTATAGCCGGTCAATTGGTTCAGCAATGGTGGTATACTGTTTGGGAGGTCTGCGATCAAAATTTGGTCGTGGTCTAGGGAAGTTTTGACGTGAGGGAGGTGATTGATAGTGGGATGGTTGGGTGTTGTAGGCTTGGTAAACATGTGCCGGTTGGGAGTATTTAGGTGAAGTGGGCTGATATGCAGGAGGTGGAGCTGATTGATAAGTGGGTGGTGGAGTTTGGTAAGTGGGTGAGGGTGCTTGATAATTTGGAGTAGGTTGATATGTGGGTGGAGGCATTGGACAGGTTTGGTATTTGATAGGGGATTTGGTTCTTTGTGCAACCATTACAGCACCTACGTCCCTTTTCTTGGACGTACCCCCAGATTGTAACGCCTTATTGGTAGCCTGCAAGGCTTCAAAGTTCGTAACCATACCACTCTTGATGCCTTCCTCGATTCTTTCTCCTAGCTTGATGATATCAGAAATTTATGATTCTTAATAAGCATCAGCCTCTCATAATACTGTGGGTCCTGAGCCCGGACGAAAAACTTGTTCATTTGTTCTTCCTCTAAGGCCGCTCTAACCTTAGCAGCTTCTGATCTCCAGCGAGTGGCATGCTCGCGGAAGGTTTCTGTGGGTTTCTTCTTCAAGTTTTGGATATAAAACACATCTAGCGCGTTCTCTGTGTTGAACCTGAATCTGTCCGTAAAATCAGACGCCATGCTTACCCAGCTCGACCACATCTTCGGATCCTGGCTAATTTACCAAGATAAGGCGTCTCCCTTCAAGCTCCTCATGAAAAGCTTCATGCAGATTTTCTCGTCTCTTCCTACTCCGGCCAGCTTGTCACGGTATGTTCTCAAGTGAACCCTGGGTTACCCTGTACCATCAGACATTTCGAACTTGGGAGGTTTGTACCCCTCGGGCAGTTCGACATCGGGTTGTATGCACAGATCTTCATAGTTTATTCCCTCAATTCCCTTACTACCTTCAACTCCTTGAATTCTGCTAGTCAACCTTTTAAGCTCTTCGACCAAATTTCTGATGAACGAGTCCTTATCATTGGACTCGGGTGTGCTTGAGATGGGCTGGGTGGAGTGTGGCACAGTCTCCACATAGATGGGGGCATTATGTTGGGTGTGGCAGTGGTCATTTATGGAGATCAAAGGTTCCGGGATGAGCAGTGGAGTATTGTTGGGAGTGTGGCAAGTATTGCAGTGGTGGTGAGGAGCGGGATGATTTTGTTGCTTTGGGATATTTTGTGGAGGTACAAGATTCTGAGTGTTTGGGAAAGTAACCTCCGGAGTGGTGAGGGAAAACGACAGACTTGCCAAATTCCGAACCTGATCAAGTTCTTCCTGAAACTTCAGCAGCTTTTGTACTAATTGGGATGCATTTTCCTTGGGGACCAGCGCACCATGAGTGACCTCTACCCGTTCAGCTGAGTTGTTCGAATCTTCCATTCTTCTTTTGCTTTTGTGTCTGATTGGACTGGGAGGAGGAGTAGGTGGAGGGCCCCTGGATCTTGTAAAATATGATGATGTTGCCAGAGTTCACGAACTAACCTTTGGGGAGGGGAATAAACAAAAAGTAAAAACAAAAAGGTGATAAGTCAGTAAAGATCATAAAAAAATGTTGCAATATTTAAACACGTAGTGCAGGAAATATAAAGCGCGTCCTAATTTTGGGGACCTCGTTGTGCCCGAGGTAGGCCTAGCGACAAGTAAATTTGGAGAACTTAGAATGCTAAATGCCTCATTTCATTGATAAAAAGGTAGACGAATCCCAAAGCGACGCTAAATAATAAGAAAAATTCACTAATGGCCATTGGCCTTATTACATCTTATAAAACGAAAAAATGGAAATTCCTATCTATTTGGTCCCGGAAGGACCTTCCCTAGACTCGGCATTGTTGGCTCTATCGAACAACTCTCCCAGCTCGCGGAGTCCTAGTAGCAAGTAAGCTCTGTCCAGATGTCCACCTTCATTTACTTCAGCGATTCGGCAGTCATCAACCCTCTTCAGAAACTTCTTTTCCAATTCCACTATACCCCGCTCCAAACAGACTAGTTGTTTGTTGGCGTCGATAGCCATATCCTTCCATTCTTCAATTAGCTTTTGATTGGCTTCTTGTATTTCATGGTGCTCATTTTCACATTCCCGAGTCCTCTTGCGCAATTGGTTATACTTGACCTGTGCCTCAGCCTTTTCATCGATGATCCTGTGACCTCGAACAAACCCGGGTTGACCCAAACCGTTGTGATTGTCCGCCAGCCAGCCTGAATAGTGTGGGGTACAACCAGTATGGTATCTGTCTGGTTCAATGGTGTCTTTTCCCAAGACAATTTTGCAATGCCACATATGCTAAGCCTGGCACCTGTGCGGACTATCGTCATTCTGGAAGTCAGCTCGGAAGTGACTCATCTTGTCGACCCTTGGTATAACCTGCTTCCTGCCAGCCTGTCTCATAACTCGGAGAGGGGCATAAGGGTAGGTCCCCCTCAAATCGATCAGTATCAGAAATGGCGCATCCTTGATCGAATGATGAATTCTTCAGTAGGGAACCACTCGAACGTCCATTGTACTTGGTCCTCAGTCAAGTTATCAAAGAGTTCGGCCCATTCTCTAGCATTCTCCGGTTGGGCGAACATGTTGGGCATATAATTCATTCGCTTTGGATGATGAAAGGCGATATGATCGTCCCAGTCCCTTCGATGGATTTCCTGTCGGTACTCACCCCTTTGGAGAAGTTCCATGAGCCAAAGTTGAAGTAGCAAATTACAACCCTCGAAATGTTTGACACCTTTCTAGGGCTCGGTATATTTCTGTAATGATCATTGGCACAAGACTGAATGGTTGTCCGTCGATTCCTTCCATTAGAGTTTTGGTGACCATAGCTAGCCCGGAATGGAGTCTTGCTTTCTTCATTGGAAATACTATCATCCCCAAGAAACAGAACATGAAGACAAAGACCCTTCGATGAATATGCCCCAATGATGTAAGGGCGAACTCGTCAGGATAAGTACGGTAAGATTTGCTGTGACCAAACATCTCGTACAAGTAGTCAAAGGGAATGTATGACTCCTTCAAACATGTCAAGTCTGGATTTTTCTTTAGACCCATCATCTTGTGAAAACCTCTACCCTTGCGATTTTCCGGCATCAATAAACCCAGAGTTTCCCGCGGTATACCAGCCAGTCCTCCTATTTCCTCGAGCAATGGTGTCATCTCAATGTCTCCGAAGCGGAACACAGACCTATCACAATCCTAGAACAGAGTGGCAGCTTCTATGATTTTGTTGTTGGGTTGAATTTCCAAGAGAGAAGGTAGATTTCCTAGATATTTCATGACAAGAGCTTGATCAATGGAATGAAGATCTTCCCACCAGTTTAGCAATTTCGGGTGGATACTGGTGACCATGCCGAATCTGGGGACTTCGTGCCTCATATTTCTGCAAGACAAAGTGTTAGGCCCTTACCCCCCACCAGACTCGACTACTAAATATCAATAATTGGCATAGCTAGCATTTAGTTCTCCAAATAAATGCACAAAATGTGGTAGCGTCCGTTTGGGTTTCAAGGAAACCCGGTGGACTTTGGACAAGGCTATCATAAAAAGTCATTATGCGGACAGCATAACTGACTCGGCTAGGTTTGACCATGATGCATGCACAATTTAAACAGAGTAGGGTTTTCTATGGGGTATTAGACTTGTACCCTTGAGCGGACAACTCAAGAGGGAAAGGCGCGGAACCGTCGACTACACCGTTGATCGACTGGTTTTACCGCAAATATGCCTTTGCCGGATTTAGGGGGTGATAATATCGGAAGAGCGCAACCACTCATTATAAGCGTTGCTATGGTAGTTTGTTTGGCACGAGTGGAATATGATGTTGAAAACATGCTTATGCAATAATTAAAACAAGTTGTCATGTATTTGCACGTTACAGAAGCGATAATTACAACAATTCCTCATATTTCAAAACAGTAATAAAGGAAAGCAGTAATAGAAATAAAGGAAAGAAACAAAGAAACGAGTCAGTTTTTGCAGCAGGAGAAGGAATTAAATACTTAAATGGATTACACAAATAAAGGCACATAAGAAATGTAAAGTCACAGTAATAGCTTGAAATGGTAAAAGCCAAAAAGAAATCCCCAGCAGAGTCGCCATGCTATCGATGCCCCCTTTTTCTCGCAAAATTGGGTTTATGACATTTGGGATGACAACTCGTTCCCTTTTAGGAATTGGGTTTAAGAGAAGTGAAGAGTCGCCACCTAATGATTAAAGTGCATTAGGACACTAAGAAGGGTTTTGTTTGGATAACCAGAGATTAGGTAAGGGCATGAAATTATTCCAAGGGGAAGGTGTTAGGCACCCCTCAGAATCCACTACTGTGGTTTCCGGCCATGCTATTGTTGTGACTTTAGGGTACAAATAACATATAGACAAATAAGGCTTCAAATAAGAGGGGATTTTCACATAAAGGTTGCAAAAAAGATGGAGTGAAAAGAAACGAAAGAAAAGCTGCATTTTGAGAAAAAAAAATAGTTTGAGAAATTTGAAAATAAACAATGAAATAAACAAGTAAAAGAGAGGGGGGTCCTAGGTTTATAAATAATATGGATCGCCCCACACAACACACGGTAATCACTTATACACGTGGTGTTATCGCGTGGTCATCATATCCATATCTACCCTTTCCCACCCCATTAAGGTACTAAAGCGCGGAATAGTCTCGTTTACTTATTGCATGCTATTACCCGCCCCAAATCTATCCATCCCGAAGGTATTTGGGATTACTAATCCTAAAAGGAGGGGACATTGGCTTATTTGTGGTTTCAAAAGGTTAAAATACTAAGGCGACAATCAAAACACATATAGCAAGTTTGGGGGAGAGCAGATAAACAAATAATAAGGCTCAGACAAACCTCCTTAAACCAGAGAAAACACATAGTTTAGCATGTCTTACACGTACTTTTTAAGGTCTAAATAAAACTTAAAGGGAATTGGTGGCTGACTGATTTATTACATAGTTTTGATAAGAAGCCCGAATCAGGCCTGCCTGCTGGTTGTAGTTAATAAAATCTGGTTCAGTTTATAAGTTTATCCTGAGGCTTGCCTAAGTGATAGACGAAACCTATAGGCATGATATCTACTGATTTCAAAAACAAAAGAAGAAGAACTGATTGCAAATCGATTTAGGTAAAAAGAAAGTTGCCAGTAAAAAAAAACGAGCATAGGTTCTGCCATTGGTAATGCCAGTTTTAAAATTATAAACGAATGAGGCGATTTAGATTTGAATTAGAACCCCTATTGCCATGCTTTCTATGTGTTTTCCAACTTAAAACTTTGTTATAGACATAGAAGAATGCAGAAATTCTACAACATGATATCTAAGCATTGCGTATCCGATTACATTTTTGGTTATTAGGGCATATAGATAATTTGCCTAGTGAAAAGCGGGTATGCAAGAATCAAAAGACCTATAGGCATATTCTCTACGTGCGTATGCAGAAGCTATAGACATAATATCTACATGAAAGTGCAGAATCCCTATAGTCATGGTATCTAAATGGAAGTGCAGAAATCTTATAGGCATGGTAACTATATGAAAGTGCAGGAGTCTTATAAGTATGGTAACTACATGAAAATGCATGTCTTATAGGCATGATAACTATATGAAAGTGCAGAAATCTTATAGGCATGGTAACTATATGAAAGTGCAGAAATCTTATAGGCATGGTAACTATATGAAACTGTAGAAGTCTTATAGGCATGGTAACTATATGAAAGTGCAGAAATCTTATAGGCATGGTAACTATATGAAAGTGCAGAAGTCTTATAGGCATGGTAACTACATGAGAAATACTGAAATTGGAGATTCCTATAGGCAAGTTATCTACCCTTTTCATGCAGTCACCCCTCCCCTTTCACTAAACATCCCCGAAAGTTTATTACAAAGTTTATTACAGCCCAAAGAGAATAAAGAAAAAAAATACATCAGAAATTGAAATTTACAACCAAGGAGAGCCTGATTCAGACTTCCTGTCTAAAGTATTAAGTAAACCATCTCCAAAGATCAGATTTCAAAAGCCTTTCTCTCATTTGGGGTGTGTCAGAGTTCCCTAAGAGCCTCATGGACTCCGGGCAGTGCTTACACCCCAAATACATTACCAAATCAGGACAATAGTGCAATGTGGTAGGGCCAGCCCTTAGGTGTCCAAGTTCAGAGGGAACTCAAGGTCCCAAGGAAAGGGTCACAAGAGAGGGGCAGAACTTAGAAACTAGGAGAGAGTGCAAGTGCAGGAATGGAATTCTGAAAGGGGAAAGAGAAAAGGGGAACAACTTAAAATCAGCACACATAAGGGTGTAGGGGAGTGGGAATTTGCAAGAACATAAGGAGAGCAGGCTGATGGGCATACTCAGTAATGGGAGATGCTGGCACACCCTCCAGCCTGTTTGGAGGTTAAGGTTCAAAACTCAGTTCATGGACAACAACTCATATTGCCGTGCCCTGAGTCCCCACTCACAAAAACATAGGGGTGATGGGGTAGGGGAGCAAAGATTCATAAAAGAAACAAGCAGTAGAACATAGGCATTACTAAACTATATCTCAAACTCCACAGAAAATAATAAAGTAGACATGGATACTAAAGAAAACTGTAGGTAAATACATTAGGGTGACGCTGAAACTTAAATTAGAACATACCAGTTTCAAAGAAACAAGTAGAAAAGGTAAAAGCCAAAGTGCAAACAGGAAGACAGAATACTATGAGT
Source organism: Nicotiana attenuata (assembly GCF_001879085.1). Classification (NCBI taxonomy): domain Eukaryota; kingdom Viridiplantae; phylum Streptophyta; class Magnoliopsida; order Solanales; family Solanaceae; genus Nicotiana; species Nicotiana attenuata. The sequence goes on along the minus strand of NW_017670553.1, from coordinate 566,677 downwards.
GTGAGTTCAAGAGAGATTGTGAAATTGTGAGGTCTGAAATGTGTTAATCGTGTGTGCTGTGTGAAAAGAGGGGTCGTGTATTTATAGTGGGGAAGTCATGAGGAAATAAGGTAAGAAAATAATTGAAGACTGATTGTAAATCAATCACATAAGACTCCCTTTAATTAAGGGATTCAAATTCAAACGGGTATAAAACAATTAAGGAAAGAAATTAATCAAACACTTGGGTAAAGCATGCAATTGAGGGTAAATACATAAAGGTTATTTAAGGACAAGGTCTCTGAAATACACGGTTGTACAATTTAAGGAAAGAAAATCAATTAACAGCCAAGAAATCACAAGGTCTGTGATTTGGTATGAATGAACCAAGTAAGAAAGATGCAAAAGGTTTTAACTTAAGGAAAATCAGCAAACAATCAATTAGACCTATTAAAAAGGAATTCTGAGTCAATCACTAGTTTGAAAACCTTTTTGAAGAAGGATTCATCACATATACATCATACAGACACGTTAAACATGAAAGAAACTTGTCGAGCCATTGTAGAATCAGTAGAAACTCCAGTGTAGGAGAGTTTTTAGCAAAAAGTTTAAAATTGTACAAAAGATGTCCGAACTCAACTCAGAGACTCAAAGTTAGTCTAAAGGAGTTAAGGGTTCTAAAACAAAACCCCAGTTCACATAATCAGACCTCGGCGGAATCCCCAAATTCTAGGGTTTCCACCTAGAATCAAATACAGGGATGAGGAGGCAAGTAGTCGAAACCAGCTCAGGGGTTTCTTTCAGAAACTCATAAGAAAACATGTAAACACAGTAGAAAGAGTAGAAGAAACATGCTTAAGAAAGTTTTTTTCTCTGAAGAAACCTAAACAAAGATCAGTAGAAGGAAAATATAAAAGAACACAGTAGAAAGGTATAGTATAGCAGGACATAGTAGAAGAAATACGAGAATATAGTAGAAAGCACATAAGAACATAATATGGAAAACATGGTAGAAGAAACACAAGCATCGAGCATATAGAACACAGTAAAGAACATTCAAGAGCGGAGTGTAAAACTCAGTAAAAGAACATAGAAGAACATGGTAAAAGGAAAAAGCACAAGAACACAGTAGAAAGCATGCAAGAACATGATATAGGAAACACAGTAAGAGAACAATACGAATAACAAAGAAGAAAAATCATAAAACACTTAAACACTTTCCAGAAAACCCTAAATCGGAAAAGAAGGGTTTTGGAAGTAATTTTCAAAAGAAAAATTAGGGAAATCGTTTGAAAACTCAAGTAGAGCATAGATACACAACAGATCTAAAAAAGAATCGGAGAAAACCTCGAAAGGTTAGGGTTTGAGAAGAACCCTAGAATGAGAAGGCTTTGAAAAGTCACCGACCTGAGTCGGAGAAGTTAGAATCAGGCTCAGAAGACCAGGATACGCCGAAGCAAGGTCTGAGTGAATACCTTCGAGGTCTGGCCTCGAATCTTCAAGTATCGAGCACATAGGAGCGATAGGAGGTGAATATAAGACTCCCATGGCCGGAAAAGCCATGGTTTCCGGTGGGTTTCGAGGTTGAAGACGGTGGGAGACGATTAGGGTTCCAGGAATGTTCGAGAGAGTTTGAGAGACGAAGGGGTTCAAAGACGACTGATTAGGTGAAAGTGATTAGGGTTAGGGTGTTTGGGAAATTAAAAAGGAAAGGGGTAATTATGGCCGTTGATCAAAATGATCAACGGCCTGGATCAAAAGGGGAGCCGGGTGGGTTTTATTAACGAGTTAGGGGTCGGGGAATTTAGGAAATGGGCTTGTCTGGTTTGAGATTGAAATAGGGTTAATTAGGGGGAGGGGGGGTTAATTTGGGCTAAAATTGAAATGAAATGCGACTAACTTTTAAATAGCCTCTTTTCCCTTTTTATGATAAAACAGTAAAACGATTTCGGAGAATAAATTAAAGGTTCTAATTTAATTAATAGTATATAAATATTAGATAAAAAATACAGGAATCAAATTTGTAATTACCAACGCAATTAATTCTTAAAATAGGCTAAAATTGCAATTTAGTGCAATTTAGCTTTAAAAATACCAAATCAATTTATAAAAATGTGCAAAAAATTACCTTAGCTATATATTGGTATAAATATGAGAATACAATAACTGAATCACCAAAAGGATAATTTGGGAATAATTATTTATTTTTGTACTGCTAAAATAGGGCAATAAATTGGTTTAAAAATATTTTATAAATTGAAAAAATAATAATAAAACACTTGGACATGCTTATATATGCATATATATATATATAT
>NW_017670553.1:531264-564363 GCF_001879085.1 Nicotiana attenuata | reverse complement strand
TATATATATACACTATGTTGAAAGTATTTTGCATATAAAAAATATACGGGGAAAAATTGGGTATCAACACACCCAACCTCCGAATACTCCTTTATAATGAGAGCTACGCTGAATTGAACACATCTTCCCTGATACATAGCCCATATCCACATTTAAATCCGTCCATATACCTCAAGCTGATTCTGATCGCGCCGAGCTAGGCTAATAACCTTTCAAAGGTCCATAAATACTTTCCTTGCTCCTCATAACGCATAAGGACAACCATCATAACCGGCGTAATCCTCCACAGTCCACAACCCAATAAACCGTGTGCCCTCCAGGCATTAATTCTTAATTTAACGACATCACTACAATTTCATACTTGATTTAACTCTTCAATCAATCAAGTGGCTATATGCCACACTAATACAACCTTTCTGTGGCAGATAACAGATCTGTACATCTAACTCACCGGCTGTGCTAATGCTAAAAAGCGATCATGAATCCTTAACTAGGATGCAAAGCCTTTTCTCACAAACACCGATCTCAGGTGACGCTGAAGACAATACCAACTTACTTTAAACATCAAAACTACTTTCCTGCTCATCCGCGCTCGTGACATCCCATCAACACCAAACTGTAACCTTGATCCTCACTTCAAATTCCATACCACTCACTGCACCCAACACGCCAATATACGATAGAACACAATCTTTCGTCATAGATCCGTAACCACAAATGGATTAACACTTCATCATATAAAACTCTTCACTTATCTCACTTCAGGAGAACCATAGCAACACACAGGTGAATTCTCATAACCGTAGAATACACCAAATCTCTAAGTGGTGGTCCTAAGCCACCATAGCCCTTCCGGGACCCGCCTACACATGACATGCCATAACAGTAGAATACTTCTGAATAACATCAATTACAGCGCCCGACAAGCCTCACATGTACCGCCACAAATCACTTGCATAACTTGATCGCGCTGAAGGGACCGATCACTGCCACCAATATGCCAATTCAACTATGGCTAATCAATCTATCTTCTTATTATTTATCCTCGATCGCCTTAGAAATTATAATAACTCCATTTAACACATAGTATACTCCATCCGCACTCATCTCGAGTGACCTTGACTCACGAGACCATGCTGTCTCAAATCCCACGAACCATTTCATACCTCCCAATTGCTACCCTGCAGGTCAAAACATCATAGAACATTCTCTGCCCCTTCTCATAAGCTACTACCAAGATTGATTCTTAACCGTATGTATAGGCTCGAAATCACTAGGCACTACGCTTTGCCCCTTAGAGTCCACTAGGACCATTGCTGGGAGCCACCCGCTCTGACATGGCCCCAAATATAATCAATTTCATAAATCTTCTAGCACATGAATACCCCCTTAACGAAGCACCCGGCAGAATCACTTTCCCGGAAATTCGAATCCATACAAGGCATGAATCCTGAATTCTTCTCCAAGTCTGAACATGAGCCAATAAGGCCAACCATAGCACACCTTTAACAATTCCTTTCCTCAATTTACCACTTATTTTCCTATCCTATAGCTGAAATAACCCATCAATCTGCTAATAACCAGAAACCTCGCAAGTAGTTAACCATGCAACCCAATCATAGGCGGTGGGACTCTCCCACTTAGCTTGAAGCCACTATTACACAACTCTGGAATTCACCAAGATTCTTTATCTCTTATTGACATACCCTTACGCAATCAACCGCAAAATTCTCAGAATCTTTCTGTAAAACCCCTTTTTATACTCTGAATCATCAACCACATTCGCACGACCGATCTCCTTGCTGTATAACCAATAGAATTTCAGTAGAAGCTTCGCCAACCATGCAACCGCCGATCCGCTCACTGGAGATAACCCACCTGTGGGATTTGCATGACAACGTATTCCAACGCTGCTACACGGGGTGTAATGCCCACGACATTAATGACCCATCCTGAGTCCAAGCTCACTCTCCAGCTGCACAAGTCGATTCACCTCTCATGGACATCAATTAAGTGCGCGGCAACATCCTTCCAATTCAAAGTTAGGTTGTATCCTTCTTCATTTCAAGCAGCTCCTTTACGTTAGATCAAATCTCCTGCTGCATAATAGCCCACACTTCAAATAAATCCGTAGGCCCAAATCACCAATCACAAAAGTTCCCAAATCACCCCAAACTCTCCCACTTTGGCGAAACTCACCTCTTTAGTCGACTACTCGACCTTTGCTTCTTATACCTGGCCTTCTAGAAATTTTAGCCACCGCCTGACACTCCCCACATGTCCTTCCTCTTCCTTTGCCGCTCAGTTGTTGCCTTAAATAAAATCTATCTGCGTGGCACTTGAACCCACAATTGCTGCTAACTTTAAACCCTTCCGAAGATCATCTTCCTCGAACCGTCTACATTACGAACACTGATTCAATCCTGCACTACCGCACCCCGCGATATCTGAAAGCCGCATCTTCAATACTACTTCACAATATCTTACCCCAAAGGCGAATTATAGAAGATCATAACACCGGCGAACTTAGTACGTTCAATTAGGACAACGACACCTCATCATAGAAGAAAACTTCACCACGCTCGCAAATACCAAGTCTCATTACTCCACTAGCCCATATCTGGCCATTCTTAGTCTGATTGTCATTCCCCTGCCGGGAATAAAATACCGAATCTCTAGATCATGCACTGAGTAAACCTCCCTTCAAGTCATTCACTGCCCCGACACGTAGGCAAACATCCTACTATCATATCAATACTGCGGAACAATCGTTCATAGCATCATGGCAACTTGTGCCTTGCCTCAGAGCTCTCAGAAGCACCGCTACTGAGTTGGAACGACAGAACATCCTTCCACAAGGCGACGATAACAGCTCAGACAACTATGCAGGGAGAAACACCCCGCACTGCATCGGTAGTACCATTACAATTCTTCAATTCTCGATTTATAACATGCGGTTCGCGTCGCGTAGGATTGAGTAGGAAGGAAACAGGGGCATAACCCTCAAGGAATCAAATCGCATGATGATGAATCAAGAAGGGAAGCACTCCTAACAGTCCTACAGACTCCCGAAGATAAGTACATATGTCTCCGTACCGATCCCCGAGACTCTACTAGAGTTGCTCATGACTAGTGAGACCTACGGGAACCTAGTGCTCTGATACCATGTTGTCATGACCCAAAATCCACAAAGGGTCGTGATGTCACCGAACACCACTGTCAGGCAAGCCAACCAAAAATACTTAATTAAATTTTCATTTTAATACTCTTGATATTTATGATTTTTCTTCAAATTTACCAATTAAAAAGATACTCTATTAAACTCAAATTAAATGATAAATAATTAATACAAAATACTTCATAACCGTCCCAGAACCCGGTGTCACAAGTGCATGAGCAATTTCTATGAAAAATTGAATAAAGTACAACAGCTGTCCGGAATACAATTGGACAGAAAGTAAATACAATACACTGAAGGAGACTATTCTAGCTGCGGGTCGCCTCGAGGAAATATAGCTCACCTAGTCTCTGTGTCAACCATGCTGCTACGCCCACTAGGCCACTAGAGGTGCATGCGCCTGTGCAACAAAAATGTACAGAAGTGTAGTATGAGTACAAAAATAACGTGTACTCAGTAAGTATCCCGCCTAATCTCGAAGAAGTAGAGACGAGATGGCAACGTCGACACTTACTAAAGGTCCAGTAATAATATTATTAATGTGATGACTCACGGATTTGTTAAGAACAACAGCAAAATGCAAATGAGTCACTAAACAGTTGAAAGTTCCCTTTTATTTAAAGTCTCCGGGTTCATAATCCATTAATTTACAATTATCTCAAGTCGGGGAGAGCAGATATTAGTATCAACAAATATCAAGGCAAGCAATACAAGCATGCACAACTCATGCCGAGGTCGTACGGCCCGATCCAACAATATTTAAATTGTGCACTGCCAGAGGGTCGAATGACGCGAACCATAGATGCATCTATTTAATCTACCGAGGCGTTCGGCCCGTACCACAATAGGTAAACACATTCAAATAGTCAAGTCAATAACTCATCAAGGAGGAATTATTCAGAAAAAGGCAAGTTTTTCTTTTAATGGTCAAGAATTGATGTCTAGTCCATTAGAAATTCATCTGCACGTTCAATATGTTCAAGCATTTTTAATTTGTCGACAAGGTTGCATTTATTACAAGTAAGCATGCTTCTGGGTCCTAGACTACCCGAACTTAAGCATAATAGTAGCTACGCACGGACTCTCGTCACCTTGTGCATACTTAGCCCCCCCCCCCCCCCGAAATAGGAGCACATAACCAATTAACTCACCTATGGGGACAATTTCCTCTTACAAGGTTAGAAAGGAGACTCACCTCGCTCCGAAGATCCATAACCGGCATTCCACGCCCTTCCGAAGACTCAAATCGGTGCTAAATGCTCCAAAGCTAGCCAATAATTATGCAGATCCATTAATATATGCTCAATTACTCATTACAATATTATAACAATTCCTAACCCCGATCGGAAGGTTGACAAAAATGCCCTCGGGCCCACGTGCCCGGATTTCCAAAATTTTTGAAGAATAAGTTTACCCATAGCCTCAAGAACTCAAATATATAATTTTCTCTTAATTCCATACCCAAAATCGTGGTCAAATTCCAAGAATATAAATTTCTAGGTCTTTCCACCAAAACCCCAAATTTCTACCAATTTACATGCTAAAATCCATACATAATCAATGTATTTAACTCAAGATAGGTGGGTTTAACTTACCTCCAAGTTGCTAGGTGGAAGTCCCTCTAAAAAAGTTCCAAAATCGCCCCAAAGAAGAGAAAAATGGGTGAAATGAACTCAACCCCGCCTTTTTAAACATTCTGCCCAGCGACTTCCGCACCTGCGGACTCCTTGTCGCTTCTGCGAATCCGCATCTGCGGAGCCCCCATCGCACCTGCACCAATTATCGTTTCTGCGGTCCTTCTTCTCGCTTCTGCGTTTGCGCAGATACAACCAATACCCCCGCATTTGCGGTCCCTGCTCCTTTCACATCTAACCGCTTCTGCGGTTCCCTTCCTCGCTTCTACGGGGCCGCTTCTGCGGTGAACCCTCCGCAGAAGCGGTTATACCAGGGACCACCCAGAATCCACCCGAGACCCCCGGGACCCCAACCAATCATACCAACCTGTCCCAAAACACGTTACGGACTTGTTTGAGGCCTCAAATCATATCAAACAACGCTAAAACCATGAATCGACCTCCAATCCAAGCTTTATGAACTTTAGAATTCCAAACTTCTACTTTCGATAATTAAACCTATCAAATAACGTCCGATTGACTTCAAAAATTCTGCACACAAGTCATATTCGACATGACGGACCTACTCCAACTTTCTGAATCGGATTCCGACCCCGATATCAAAAGGTCCACTTCCGGTCAAACTTCTCAAAAACCTTCAAATTTCTATCTTTAGCCAAATGACTCCAAAATGACTCACGGACCTCCGAATTAACGATCGCGCTCCCAACACCAGAATCACCATACGGAGCTACTCACAAACTCAGATTCCCAAGTGGACGTCGGTAACACTGAAATGCACTGCAACCCAAACTTATGAAATTTCTTCCAAAAGACTAACTTCCAAAATAGGCGCCAAAACGCTCCCGGGTCATTCAAAACCCGATTCGGGCATACGCCCAAGTCCAAAATCATCGTACAAACCTGCTGGAGCCTTCGAATCCCAAATACGAGGTCGTTTACTCAAAAATCCAATCCTAGTTGATTTTTCAACTTAAAGCTTCCGAAATGAAAATTCTCCTTCCGAATCAACCTTGAACTTCCCGAAATTCAATTTCGCCCACGCGTACAAGTTGTAATACCTGAAATGGAGCTGGTCATGGCCTCAAACTACTGAACGGCGCGCTAGGGCTCAAAATGACTGGTAGGGTCGTTACAAAACCAGTAAGTTGTAATAGCAACATGAGAAACGAACTAGAAGATAGTCACATATTCAAGTAATAACAAGTGAATAGGCTGAAAAACATCTAGAATTACAAATCCAAAACAAGATCCGAAGCCATTTTAAGGAATACATACCTAGCTGCAAAGGAAACTAGAACCAGACAAAAGAAGACGCCGATTGAATGCTAGAATCAGCAAATTGGTATATTAACAAACAATTTCCAGCAGAGCAACATTAGAGAATCCAGGTTCAGGAACAGACCTGAAACGAAATCCAAAAATAGCAAAGAACAATAGTAGCTTCCTAAACGATGCCTCTTTATTCTTTTCTTTTTTATTTCCAAAACGATGGCAGAGCAATATGTGTATGAGTGCGTGAATCGCCTCTCTTCAGAACTCTTAGAAATTGGAGGTGTGTCTAGGGTTTTTGGGTGGATGGAGGTTGTTTTGTGAAGAAGATGAAGAGGTGAGAAGAAGAGGCAGCGGCGTTCTGGTTTTTCTTTCGAAGGGTGGTCCGATCTGGTTGTCGAGGGTGGAAACGACGCTGATTTTTGGAGGGGATCTGTTAGGATTCTTTTGTGAAGAGGGCCAGGTTTGATATATGTGTGTGTAGATGGAGAGTGAGGAAGAAGAAAGGGAAACAACGCACATGCCTAAGGGAGAAGGTCCGATCTAGATTCCCCTTTCTTTTGCGAGGAGGAGGGTTAGGTTTTAATGAGAATGGGTATTTGGGTAGTGAGATGGGATGATATGGGATCTAACAGAAATGGGCTCAATTCGCCCCAATTCGAGCTAACAAAGCCTCTAATAGCCAAAACCTTTGAATTTCACTTTTAGCCAATAATCAAATTAACCAAATGTTTAAACTAAAATTGCAAAGTTAACCCTCTTACTACTTTATCTACCAATTAGTTGATTAATTACCTTAATAATGCAAACTAATAAAAGAAAATTACTAATTTGAAAGCCAAAAGCTAAAATATAAAATGACTAAGGTATTATTATATTTTAATGCAAACCAAGTGTTAATAATGCAAGTAAAAAATCTAAGGATGCACAAAGCAAAAGAAAAAAAATATTTTTTGATCATTTTTGTGATTTGAAATGCTACTAAAACAAGCTAAATGTGCAAATGAATGCCAAACAAATAAAAACAAAAAATTTCTAAATTCTACAAAAGTCACTAAAACTATTTTTGAATATTTTAGGAGTAGTTTCCTATGTTGGGATGATTTTTTTTAACTGAATCCACTAGGCATTGTGCCTAGGGTTGATTTTCATAGATATAAAATATAGTACAACACAGGTGGAGGGAGACCTGAACCTTACCTACACAAATAAGATGAAAATGCATTTGGGTAACCAATTATGGCACCCAAATGTCACTTGGACCCTATGGTGAATTAGACCTGTAAGAATGATCAAATTGCCTATCCTATAGTGATAGGCAATTATAATTACAAAATACATTTGAAGTGAGCCTACGTCAACTATACAAAGTTGCACATGTGATCCTAAAACTACTAAGCAAAAAAGTTGGTAGGTATTCTTCCATATACAACAATTCCTACATCTAGTATAAATGCTGAACTGTCCTAAAATTAGTTATGAAGAATCAAGACTAGTGATGAGAGCTATCTTCCATTTTGCTTTGACATTGAAGTCAAAGAAAGCCAAGTGGAAGATAGTGATAAAAAAGGCATCAATTAGAGATGCACTGAGCTACTGCTGTCTTGTGCCACTGACAGTAGAGAGTGAGCATAGGAGAGAGCCAACTATTGCTTCATCTTTCCAATCAGATGCATAGATGGAAAGCTGGTGAAAACATAGCTGCTGTTGATGTCCTGCTTGGGTGGTGACCTGCTGTGACAGATGCACAGATATACTGAAGGAGAGCTGCTCTTGGTTGGAAAGCATGGCCATCCAGAGGTTGGAGGTTTGGTGTATCTGTGTGATGGAAATGTGGAAGACTAGGTGAAATTGGTGTACTTTCAGCAGAATGAGCATCTGGGATGCTAATACCACTGATTGAAAGTACAAAAATTTGCCTATTTTTTTCCATGTACGTGCAAAATGAACAAAAAAGTTAGATAAAAGGGAGCTCAGTCTCCAGGTTCTTGTGTCAACTGAAGATGAGTCTGGGGGCAGGGGAGCACTGATGATCCCTGATATATGAAGAAAAGCTTATTGCAGGTTCTTGTGTGGACTGCAATCAGCTATATTGGTATTGCTCATGTTGAGGAATGAGAGCTGGATTAGAGGACCTTGACTGCATTCATGAGAGATCCTGCAGTATTTGTGGGGTTGCGCTTTAGAGCAGGAAGATGCATTGCTACAGATTATAGCATCTAGTTGAGGTGTTCCTGCATCTGTTGCATTTTCAGCATTTGAAACTACTGAATCCTGCAATTTCTGTTGATGATTTGGGTTGATTCTGGAGAGTTGATGGTTGGTTTTCAATTGGTATGATTCTAGGAGAATGAACATCAAAGATGCTAATACCACTCCAAAGAACCATACTATTTGAACATTAGAGGGGCACCTGTAAAACAGAAAACAGTGTTAGTGAAAATGAGAGCATTTTTGCTCTGTTTTTTAGAAATGTTGTGTTTGGCAGGTTCAAGATGGTATGAATGGTTATGGTGCCAAAAGGAGGAGGGGGACTCCTAGGTTCTTGTGGGTTCTAGGAGTGTGAAAAGGAAGTGCCAAAGGAGATTCACATTTAGGAAGTGTGAACTGCATTTCCTTGAAGCTTTTCTTTTCTTCCAGGAGAAGTTTTTTGTGTTGAGTCTGTTTATGGGGTACTCTGATAGGGTGTATGGATGGTAGATGGGGTGCTTTTCTATGGAGTTGTGTGTGTGTGCTGCAATGTGCCTTAGACCATTGGTGACAGTTCAGCAGGCTATGCACTTTAACAAGGGAAGGGGCTTTGTTCCCTGTATGAAATACACCTAATCTTTGTTGAAGTTTCAGGAGAATGAATCAGGAGAATGAACCCTAGGGTTAATGCCACACTTTGAACCAGCAGCAAAAAATTGGGTAGATCCTGCAAAAGAACAAACAAGATCTTTAAAAAGTTCCTAGCCTTCCACATTAAGCTGGTGTTGTTGCTGTTTGTATTGCCATTTTTCATGGCTGTGACCTTCTGGGCAGTTAGGGATAAAATTAGGTGCTCACAAATGCCCCTCTTTGCTCGGAAACATGATGAGTTTTCGGGCAAAGATAAAGTGAGCAATCATGAACAATTTTTGCCCGTTTGGTACTCGATGAGAAGCATTTTGGAAAATTTTGACCGAACCTTGCTTCGGAGGTTGTCTACATATCCTTGGCTATAAAGGAATCAGGTCGATGTAGTTCTGAAGCTTTTGGTAGCTGGGACTACCGGGAAGCTGTGATTTCACTGATGTTGCTGTTGTTGCTTGCCGAGCTCCTTATTACACCAAAGTCAAAAATGAAAAAGACTAACTATGTCTATCAGCTGCGAGTTACAAGATTCTTGTCTGTGAGTCTTCTGAAGCTTGATCTTGAGTCTTGGCTGGTTCTTCACGCAGACTTTGATCTGAATCTTGATGCTTGTTAGTTGCAGGTGTCGGTTCAATAATCTTCTAGCTTTTTCAGATCAAGACGGAACATACAGAGCTTGTGACTTCAATTATGTCTTGAGAAGTCCCCGTCTTTTCTCCGCTTATGCACTTCACATTTTTTTCTTTTCTTTTATTCTTGAATGAGACTTCTTTTTGGTTATCTCAGACCCTTGTCGAATCGAATTTTTGATGTGAGCTTCTTCTACTTCTAACTTGAATTAACAACACGACTGGAGGTTGCCCCTATTCTTCAGGAGGGATCCTGATGTCTCTGGCTGGAACTTGAAATGAATTCCCTCATTCTCCAGGTGGACGACTACTAGTGACTTTTAACTAGAAATGTATTCCCTTATTCTCTAAGTAGGCGCCTGCAACTGACTTATGACTCGAATGAATTCCCTTGTTCTCCAGGTGGGCGCCTGATGCTAAAGCAAAATAGACAAAATAAACGACACTTTTCTGCCCCATTTTGCACTGGGAAGATTTGTGAGTTATCAGCAGAAATATAAATCGCCTATGCTATTGATGAAGGATGCAATGATGAGAGTAAAATTAAGACTCGACTAGGATGTGCGTCTCCTGTGAGTAAAACCAAGAAAACTTTGACTAGCAAATACGTCTGCTAAAAGACATGAATGACCTAGACTAGGAAGTGTGTCTCCTAGATTTAAGATTGAGCTTGCGGAAAACTATAAACTAAGCTTGACTAAAGTAAAACTGACCCTATTCTCCAGGCGGGACCCCTGATTTCGAAAAAAACTAAAGATTAATAACTTAAGAAAACTAAAAATTGACCCTTTTTTTTAAATCCAGGCTTCCCTTTTTAAAAAAAAATTATTATCCTAGGAGAAAATTCATCAGACTAGGTCTCTTTTCTTCTTTTTTTTTGGTATCTTAGGAGAAAGATTCATCAGACTAAGATTTCTTTCCTAGGAGAAAATTCATCAGACTAGGTCCTTTTTTTGTTATCTTAGGAGAAAGATTCATCAGACTAAGATTTCTATCCTAGGAGAAAATTCATCAGACTAGGCTTCCTATCTTAGGAGAAAGATTCATCAGACTAAGATTTCTATCCTAGGAGAAAGTTCATCAGACTAGGTCTTTTATCTTAGGAGAAAGATTCATCAGACTATGATTTCGGTCATAGGAGAAAAATCATCAGAGTAGGTCCCTTTTTTTGTTATCTTAGAAGAAAGATTCATCAGACAAAGATTTCTATCCTAGGAGAAAGTTCATCAGACTAGGTCTTCTATCTTAGGAGAAAGATTCATCAGACTAAGATTTCTATCCAAGGAGAAAATTCATCAGACTAGGTTTCCTATCTTAGGAGAAAGATTCATCAGACTAAAATTTCTATCCTAGGAGAAAGTTCATCAGACTAGGTCCTTGTTTTGTTATCTTAGGAGAAAGATTCATCAGACTAAGATTTCTATCCTAGGAGAAAATTCATCATACTAGGTTTCCTATCCTAGGAGAAAATTCATTAGACTAGGTCCTTTTTTTTTGTTATCTTAGGAGAAAGATTCATCACACTAAGATTTCTATCCTAGGAGAAAATTCATCAGACTAGGTTTCCTATCTTAGGAGAAAAATTCATCCGACTAAGATTTTACTGGGAGAAAATCCATCAGACTAGGGCTTTTTATCCTAGGAGGAAAATATGAAAAGCAATGGCAACATTTTATGCACATTAGCAAGACCGATAAAGCCAAAGATTTGAGAAACTTCCCTTTGTCGACTCTTCTCTTCTCTTCTTTTTCTCCTTTTTTTCTTTTTTTTTCTCTTTTTTTACCACCTTCCTTGCACTGCTTTGTTTCTGTTCAAACAAAGAAAATTTTGTCAGTTTTAAAAGTGGTGGTCGGTTTGTGGCCTTGAGTCTTGAGCAGCTTGGCTTTTGCTCAATCATCTTGAGTCGGTCTCAAGAGATTTTTGTTCTGCACCAACTATGATTGTTTCACACCCAGTACCATTTGTATTTGCGGCTCAATCAGCTCTATCCCAATTGGAGATCTTTGCTTAGGTGACCTTTTTTGATATCTTGAATGACTTCCTACTTTTGAGCAATTTATCTGTCCGAGAGAATCACAAGTTATCTTTATTTGCGCTAAGTTGGCTGACAAGAGTCTTTTGGGGGAGCCTTTGGATGAATCCTCAAGGCATGTTGACAATAACAACTGAGTGTGCTGGCCAAATTTACTTTGTGCAACTAAAAAGCTGGTAGCAGATTTTGAAATCTTTTCTTGCTTGTTTTGACAAGGACGGACTCAGAGTGAAGAGGCTCAATGATGCAAAGAAATAGTATTAACAAGAAATGCCCCTGTCGGGAAGGACAGTAAGAGGAGTTTTTTTAATCAATAACTAGCCTTAGTGATCATGACATGCATTTTGGACTTAGTGGCCGATCTATCAACCTAATTCAATCTTCCCTTTTAGTATTCTTATGACCTTTGAAGTCGCGCTTGTTCGTGCCAATCCTTTGTGTTAGCTTCGCGATTAACTTTCGACTAGTAATTCCCCGAGGAATTTTTACCAACAAGTCTCTCTCATTTATTTATCTATACTTACCGTCGCCTTACAGTGCCCGTGAGGGTTTTCACTAGTAAGACTCTCTCATTTTTTTTCTTTTTCTTTTTCTTTCCCCCTTTTTTCATGAGCAACTTGACAGTGTTCTATGTCGTGTCACAACTGTTGCTCATTTCATGTGCCTTTTAGCATTCTTGAGGACTTATCGGGAGGTCTTATTGGGAGGTTTTTGGATAGGGTTGGAAAGAAAGGATGGCATGAAGGCTCAAAGTAGACTCAATATGATGGGTTGTACACTTACAACTCTTGGAATCGACTCTTTCAAAAACTAAAACAAACCCATGCCCCAGCTTTAGATACTGGTCTTTTTTTTTCTGAATTCTTATTTGGTTGGACCGAACCGTGTAAGGCTGCCTACGTATCCTTTTCTAAAGGAATCAGGTCGAACATAGTTCATACATCTGACCTAAACTATTTTTCATCTTTCTTTTTGTTTCTTTTTTTTTTCTTTTTTCTTCTCTCTTTTTTTCTTTTTTTTTCTTTTTGTTTGCCTCAGCTTCTATCCTCTGGGGGCATGGACCTTCGGTAGTTCTTTTCTTCTTCTTCTTCTTCTTCTTCTTCTTCTTCTTTTTTCACTTGAACTTTCAAAGAGCTGCCCCAATTTGTACTCTTGGGGCATGGACTTTTATTGTTATTATTATTATTTTTTCATTTTTTTTGGACTTTTGACTCTAAACCTGATTCCAAAAGAGGGTGGTCAAAGAAAATAACACTGGCTCAAAAGGGGTAACAAAGGGTATAAAGTGTTTGGGTAGCTGAAAAGGCGCCTCCCGCCCTCGAGAACGCCGAACATATTATCTTTTCGCGATCATAGCATTGACGAACATGTCTATCTTATTGGTGTGTCGTGGTCACAAAACACTTTCCGTCCTTTAATGTCAAACATTTCAACAAACTTCAATTGATTTTTCCTCAAGCCCGACCTTCACAATGATTTTGAAGGTAAAGATTCTTAACCTCCACGGGTATGACTATTCTAGTTCCACTTGAATTTTACTTAGACTTAATTCCAAGGTATTTCAACTCTTTTACATCCTCAAAAGTATCTTTTTCTCAGTTGTCAGATTCAAGCTTAAATCAATTTTCTAAGATCTGGCCAAAAATTCCGCATGTATGTCCTATCACTAAAACTAGCGGGAAAAGAACTGAGCATGGAATGACACAAAAGGAAAAACTCTATTTTATTGAGTAAACAACAAGACAAACAACCTAAAATCCAAGTTACAACCCTGATATAACCCGGATAATGAAAATAGCCACAAAACGGACAGACAAGACTCACATAAACAGAATAGAGAGATAGAAGGGTTTGACTCAATAAAACAAATAAAATCTAGATGACAACCCTGAAATAACCCAGATAATAGGAAAAACATCAAAACAAGCTACCAAGATTCCTTCCTAGTAAGGAGAGAATGACTTTTCAATTGCTAAGCTTGACATTTAGCCATAAATTTGCTCATCGGAATCACCATAGCCTTCTCCAATTTTAGTTGGCAAGTTCCGGAGAGGATTCTCATATTCCATGTCACCATGCATCATCCCCGCAAAGTGTGCATCATCATGTCTAGGTAAAGGATTCTTCATGATATTTTGGGTGTCACCGTCTTGGATCACAATCAGTTTTTCGTGGATCATCCTTTCTATTTCTCTTTTCAAATCCCGACAGCTTTCAACATTGTGCCCCTGGGCACTGGAATGGTATTCACACCTTTTAGAAGGGTCAACGCTTCTTGCACGCGGGTCCACATGATTTGGAGGAATGGGTGCAATCATGTCATAATGCTTTAACTTCTCAAATAAGTTTGTATACGACTCTCCTATTGGTGTAAAATTATCTTTCAAACTTTGTTCCCCTCTATACCCCTGTCTTGGATGTGAGTTATAAGGCACTTAAAAATTTTGTGGAGGCTGGTGGAGATTTTGCGGTGCTGGTACTCGCCTTCTGGGGTGTCTTGGTGGCTGGACAACATACTGAGGTAGAGCAGCAGAGTATTGTGGGGTTTGAGGTGGATAGTAGTGCTTAGGGGAATCATCAAAAAACATACGAGGCTGGTCATACCTTCGAGATCTTCTCCTAGGACCTCTTCTCGACCCTGATGTCATCATGATTTGTTCATCCATCTCATTCGTGTCATTAAAATTACCAGATTCAATTTGGACAGCCTGAGTTGCAGCTTTGAGAGCTGCTTGACTTATAATTCTGCCTCTCTTAAGGCCATTCTCTACCATTTCTCCCATTTCGATTGCTTCCGATAAGGGTTTGCCAACTACGGACATCATGTTTTGAAAGTAATCTGGCTCTTGCGCCTGAAAGAAGACAGTGATTAGCTCGTGGTCATCCATGGGTGGCTTAACTCTAGCCGCTTGCTCTCTCCATTTAATGGCATATTTCTTGAAACTTTTAGTTGGTTTCTTCTTCAGGTTTGAAAGGGAATTGCGGTCTGGAGCGGTGTGTATTTGTATTGGAACTATTTGATAAAGTCCCGGACCATGTCATCCCAGACGTGCCAGTGAGAGGTGTTTTGATCCATAAACCATTGAGAGGCTACTCCCGTAAGGCTTTCCCCAAAATAAACTATTAGCAATTCTTTATTTCTTCCTGCACCTCTTAGCTTATTGCAATACCTTTTTAGGTGGGCTATGGGGTCTCCAGGTCCGTCATACCTTTCAAATTTGGGGAGCAAACGAACATCGGGAACATACATAGATCCTTGAAGGCATACTCTTCTAACCTGCCAACCCCTGCATGTTTTTCAACTGTTGGTCTATGCTTTTCAGTCTTTGGGTCATTTCTTCTTGTGCCATCTTTCGGGCAGGCTTCTCAATGTTTGGAGGAAGATCAAACAAGTACGGGTGGTACTCAGGAGAGTGGTACTGCTCTTGCTGGGTAGCAAATTGTGACTCATGAGTTTTCTTCTGCACCAACGTCGGTTGTGGGATGGTGAAGACGGGTACAACAGTAGTGGTTGTCTGATTGGTTGTCAATGGCAAACTTTGAGAGCATGCAACAGAAGTTCCAGCTGTAGTCGTAAAGTTGGGATAAGGAGTGAACCTAGGTGGATAGGATTTGATTAGGCAAGTAGTCGAGATGGGTGTGAACTCTGGAAAACCATGAGAAGAAAAGGGCGCTCCTTGGCCATTGGCCCATGCTTGACACTTTTCAGTCATTTTCTGTTTCAGTACCCCATTTTCCTCAACCACAGTAGATTCATATTTTCTTCACAATTCAAAAGAAACATGTTAGAATGGACTCAGTCGGTCCTTATTATTTTCATTCTTCCTCTCTTTTTGTTCAGCTTCTTTTTTTTCAAAATCATTTGATCGAACCTGATGTGGCTTGCCTACATATCATGTGGGAACATGAATCAGATCTTGCGTAGTTCGGGATGATCGGGAATAAAGTAAATAAACTAACTCTTTTTTGGATTTTGAAATTTTTTCTTTTTCTTTTTAATTTATTTTCAAAAGAAAGACTTATAAAGAAAAAAAATATTTTTGGATTTCGATTTTTGGTTTGAAATATTTTTGGATTTCGATTTTTTTTTTTTGGAATTTCGAAAGAAAAACTTCTAAAGTAGAAATGAAATATTTTTGATTTCTGGACTTTTATTTTGAATTTATGGAAGAAAGACTTCTAAAGAAAAAGAAAATATTTTTGAGTCTTGAATTTTCTTTTCAATTTTCGAAAGAAGAACTTCAAAAGAAGAATGAAAATATTTTGGATTTTTAGAAGAAATTAAAAGAAAATATTTTTTGGATTTTTTTTTTAAAAATTGGGGTATTAAAGAAAGACTTTTCTAAAGAAGGAAGTAAAGGAATTTTTTTTTGATTTTTTTGAAATTTGGGATCTTAAAGAAAGACTTTTCTAAACAAGGAAGTAATGGAAAATATTTTTGGAATATTTTTGAAAATTGGGGCCGGAACCGATGAGGTTTGCCTACGTACCTCACATCCTGTGAGAATCTGACCCGCGTAGTTTGGCCAGTTTTGACGCAACAGGAAAATATGACTTATTTTGAAATGACTTTTCCTCTTCTTTTTTTTCAAAATTTCGGCAGAGTTTCAGGATATTTCAAATACCTACCTCTCACTCTCTTTTCTTTTTTTCTTTTTCCTTTTTTTTCATTTTCTTTCCCTATTCTAGAAGCCAGTCAACATGCAAGCCGAAACAAACAGATACACAAGTAGCACGTACGATGCATCAGGATGGTTTTTAATTTGGGTACACTTGTCCTAGACGGACCCAACCCCTGTGTTGAGTCCCCAAAGTCAAATGCACATGATGCAAACAAGCGTACCTACTAGGGATCCGGTATGAGTTTATGTCAATCTAGGTTTGAACCCTGGGGTGTACTGTTCTATACCTGGATTACCCGAGCGGCTAACTCGAGTCGGGGGGCGGGGGGCAGTGTACCGGTAACCAAAAGATCATCCGGATTTGCCACTTGTCCGAACCTCATTCTAAATTAAGGATATGACACTAACAGAAAAAAGTCACGCCAGCGTGCACTTCCCAGAAGATTTAGAAGTCTTAGAGAGAAAAACGGTTTCGTAACAGTTTATGTACAGTTCATAGATTATCAAAGCGGTAAAAAGCGGCAATTAGCACATTAGGCTCAAACACGTAAATATCAGATAGTAAATGAAAGCCAAGTATAACAGTTATTCTAAGCTCGAATTCTTGAACCTTGAACCAAAATTTCTGGGCTGCTGTCCCCAGCAGAGTCGCCAGAGCTGTCACACCTCCTTTTTCCCGAGGGGATAGGGAGTTTTTCCAATTAAAGTGACATTAATCGAAATGAAATTATTTATTTGATTTCAGAGTCGCCACTTGAAATAATTATTGTGTCCCAAGACACCGGTTTATTTTAAATCCCAAATCGAGGAAAATTGACTCTTATTATGGTCCGCTAACACAGAAGACCGCGTAAGGAATTCTATTAGCCCGAGAGAAGGCGTGAGGCACTCCCGAGTTCCGTGGTTCTAGCACGGTCGCTCAACTAGTAATAATTGGACTGATTATCTGATTAATTACACATCTGAAACCCATTGTGCATTTTTTAACCTTTTAATCGCTTTTAATTATTTATGGAATATGTTTGAACAAGTCGCGATGTCGCGCACTCGTTTGTTTTGTACACATTGTGAATCGTGTCACGGGAACCGTACCCACGATCTACAACATGTTTGTTTTATTATTATTATTCAAAGTTGTGGTCGAGTCGCGTGAAACGCGCACTCGAATGGAGATTTATGTATCGTGACCATGCCACGGGAACCGTACCCATGGCCACGATGATTTAATTACGCGGCTAAAGCAAGCTACAATATTCATATGTTATTATTCGAAACTTAACTTGAGGTTTATTTGTAAAGATTCAAGGAATATGGAGTTTGATTTGGGCTAAAGGGATAAATTGAAATATTTGTGTGTGTTTTGTGAATGTGTAGCCGTCAGTTGAAGATTTAATTACTAAAATTTTAACGAAAATTCAATGAATGTAATTAAGAAACTATATTGAACAGCTTACACCTTAACATATCAAAAGCATTTTTCTTTTCCACAATCCTACTCCAACGAATTAATAAATGGGTTACGGGTTGGCATTGATGGGAGGTTCATATCATGTTTCCAAACAAATCAAACGCTCCAAAGCTAAAGCATAAAAGAGCAGCTGCAGTCCCCTCCTTTCTCATCAAGTCCTCGTCGTCTTCAACCATTACGCTAGTCAATTTTAATGAACCACTAATCAATTAATACAACTGATCATAGGAGCTCCATTTCAATGCATATGATATCAGGCAAAGCACGAACTAATATAATGAAATTATTTATCAAGGAAATCTAAGTTCCAACAACAATCTTATTTCAATCAAATTACAGACACTCCATTCAATGCTGAAACTAAATTAAACCAGTAAATTTTAATAGCAACATGAGAAACGAACTAGAGATAGTCACATATTCAAGTAATAACAAGTGAATAGGCTAAAAAACATCTAGAATTACACATCCAAAACAAGATCTGAAGGCATTTTAAGGAATACATACCTAGCTGCAAAGGAAACTAAAACCAAAAGAAAGAAGACATCGATTGAATGCTAGAATCAGCGAATTGGTATATCAACAAGCAATTTCCAGCAGAGCAACATTAGAGAATCCAGGTTCAGAAACAGACTTGAAACGAAATCAAAAAATAGCAAAGAACAACAGTAGCTTCCTAAACGATGCCTCTTTTATCATTTCTTTTTTCTTTGGACCGTAATGTAGGCTTTTGGACAAGGCTAGAAAGAAAGGGTGGCATAAAGGCTCAAAATAATTTAAGATGAAAAGGGTTCAAAATTACAACTTTTAGAATCAGATCTTTTGCAAAACCAAAACTTCTGTCCCAGTTTCTTTGGGTCTGGGGAATTTTGGATTTTTATTTTGATGGGACCGAACTGTGTAAGGCAGCCTACATATCCTTAAAAGGAATCAGGTCGAACGTTGTTCCAACAAAAGTTATTTGTTTTTGTTGCTTTTCCTCTTTTTTTTCTTCTTTTTTTCCTCTTTTTTCTTTTCTTTTTGTTCCTTTTTTTCTTTTATTTCCTTTTCTCCTTCTTCTTCTTTTTTTCTTTTTTTTTCTTTCTCTTATTTTCCAATTCTACTCCTGATTCCACAAGAGGGGTGTGAAAGAAAATAAAAAGGCAAAAAAATGATAACAAAGGATAAAAGTGTTTAGGTAGAAAAACTTTGAACATGCCAAGTACAAAATTCAATTGAATGTAAGCAAAGAAATCATACATAGTACCTCTTAACTGCATCTGAACTGATAGTCATATCTACATATTTGCCTTTTATGTCTGTTAAATACAAACACCATTAGGCAACACTCTTGTCACAATGAACGGCCCCTGCCAGTTTGGGGCAAACTTGCCTTTAGCTTCAGCCTGATGTGGAAGGATGTGTTTCAATACCAGCTTGCCTACTTCAACTGCTCTAGACGAGTTTTGACCCACTCCTCATCATCGATTTCAGCTTCTGCAACGATCCGAAGGGATGGAATCTAAACTTCCGCAGGTATAACTGCCTCAGTTCCATATACCAGCAAATAAGGAGTTGCACTTACTAATGTGCGAATAGTAGTGCGATAACCCAGTAAGGCAAAAGGCAACTTTTCATGCCATTGCCTAGAACCTTGCACCATCTTACGAAGTATCTTCTTTATGTTCTTGTTAGCGGCCTCAGTAGCCCCATTCGCCTTGGGACGATACGGAGTGGAGTTTCGATGCATAATCTTGAACTGTTGGCATACCTCTTTCATCAAGTGACTGTTGAGGTTGGCAACATTGTCTGTGATGATTACCTTAGGAATTCCGAACCTGCAAATGATATTTGAATGAACAAAATCCACCATTGCCTTCTTCGTCACGGACTTGAAAGTTACATCTTCGACCTACTTGGTAAAGTAATCAATGGCCACCAGAATAAACCTATGCCCATTCGATGCTGCCGACTCAATTGGTCCAATGACATCCATGGCCCAAGCAACAAAGGGCCAAGGTGCAGACATTGTGTGCAACTCAGATGGTGGGGAATGAATCAAATCACCGTGCACCTGGCATTGATGACATTTGCGAACAAAGCTGATGCAATCTCATTCCATGATGAGCTAATAATAACCTGCTCGAAGTATCTTCTTTGCTAAGACATACCCATTCATATGCGGCTCGCAAACTTTGGAATGCACTTCGGCCATGATAGTCGAAGCTTGTTTGGCATCTATGCACCTGAGTAGTCCTAGATCTGGAGTCCTCTTGTACAAGATTCCCCCACTTAAGAAACATCCACTAGCCAGATGTCGAATGGTTCTCTTTTGATCACCAGTGGCATGTACTAGATATACCCCCGACTTGATGTATTCCTTGATATCATGGATCCAAGGTTCACCATCAATTTCCTCTTCAACCACATTACAATAAGCATGTTGATTACGAACTTGTATATGCACGAGGTCGACATATGCCTTATCCGGATGATGTAACATTGACGCTAGAGTAGCCAAGGCATCGGCAATCTCATTATGAATCCTGGGAATATGTCTAAATTCTACCGACCTGAACCGTTGACAAAGATCGTGCAGACACTGTCGATACGGTATGAGCTTCAAATCCCGAGTCTCCCATTCTTCTTGAATCTGGTGAACCAACAAATCTGAATCTCCCAGAACCAATATCTCCTGGACTCCCATGTCTACAACTAACCTCAAACCCAGAATGCATGCCTCGTACTTAGCCATGTTGTTGGTGTAATATAATCGAAGCTGGGCTGTTACAGGGTAGTGTTGCCCTGTTTCAGAAATGAGTACAACCCCTATTTTGACACCTTTCATGTTAGCAGCCCCATCAAGAAGAGTTTTCAACCTGGCTTTTCATTATGATCAACCTCGTCGACGTACATCACTTCTTCATCAGGAAAATAAGTTTACAGTGGCTCGTATTCTTCATCCCCCGGGTTCTCGACCAAGTGGTCAGCCAAGGCTTGAGCTTTCATCGCGGTCCGAGTCACATAGATGATGTCAAACTCTGTGAGTAAAATCTGCCACTTTGCAAGTCTTCCTGTGGGCATAGGCTTCTAAAAGATATACTTTAGAGGATCCATATGAGAAATGAGGTAAGTAGTGTAGGACGAATGATAATGCTTCAAATTTTATGCCACCCAAGTTAGGGCGCAACATGTCCTCTCAAGAAGAGTGTACTTAACCTCATAGGGAGTGAACTTCTTACTAAGATAACAGATTGCTTGCTCTTTCTTTTCGGTGATGTCGTGTTGACCCAATACACAGCCAAAAGAATTATCGAGGACTGTCAAATAGAGAATTAAAGGTCTCCCAGGCTCTGGTGTAGCACAGGTGGGTTCAACATGTACCTCTTAATCTTGTCAAATGCTTCTTGGCATTCGTTAGTCCACTTGACTGCAGCATTCTTCTTCAGCAGCTTAAAGATGGGCTCACAGGTTGTCGTGAGTTGAGCAAAAAACCTGTTGATGTAATTTAACCTTATGAGCAAACTCATCACCTCAGTTTCATTCTTTGGCAGTGGTAAATCTTGGATGGCTTTGATCTTTGATGGATCCAACTCAATACTGCGTCTACTAACCACGAATCCCAGCAGTTTCCCGGAGGGGACACCAAATGCATATTTTGCAGGGTTTAGCCTGAGGTTATACCTACGAGCCTTTGGAAAAATTTCCTCAAATCCTTGATATGGTCAGACTGCTTCTTTAACTTTATGATCACATCATCTACATAAACCTCAATCTCTTTGTGTATCATGTCATAAAATATGGTAGTCATCGCCCTCATGTAAGTTGCCCCAACATTCTTCAAACCAAATGGCATTACCCGGTAGCAATATGTTCCCCATGGCGTGATGAAGGCTGTATTTTCTGCATCTTCCTCATCCATCAAGATCTGGTGATATTTCGTGTAGCAATCCACAAAAGACCCAATCTAATGCTTGGCACAATTATCAATCAGAATGTGAATGTTCGGCAATGGAAAATCATCCTTTGGGATCTCTTTGTTAAGGTCACGGTAATCAACACATACCTTGGTCTTACCATCCTCTTTGGTACTATCACAACATTAGCTAACCAAGTGGGATATCGAGTGACCTGTATGACCTTTGCATCAAGCTACTTTGTGATTTCTTCTTTGATCTTCACACTCATGTTAGTCTTGAACTTTCTTAACTTTTGCTTGACAGGAGGGAATGCTGGATCAGTTGGCAATTTATGAACTACCAAATAAGTGCTCAAGCCCGGCATATCGTCATACGACCATGCAAAGACATCTTTGTACTCAAATAATGTTTTGATTATTTCTTTCTTAACTTGCGGTTCCAGATGCACACTTATCTTGGTTTCCTAACATTATCCTGGTCTCCTAAATTGATTGCTTCAGTTTCATTCAAATTAGGCTTTGGTTTTCCTTCAAAGTGTTTTAGCTCTAACCTGATTTCCTAAAATGCTACTTCTTCATCATATTTTGTTTCATCATCATACTCTACTTCTTGGATTATTATTTCAGAATTAGATTGACTTTTAAGACTTGGCTGAAAATTTATCATGCATGTCATATCATTGCAACCAGCATAAAAAGAACTGTACAAAAGAAAAACAAAATGAAACACTATTAGGAGTAATGGAAAATGGGAAATTGCATTTCATTGAAAATAAAAGGATAGAAGGGTTTGAACATCAAAACAAGCAAAAAATAAAAATCTGGATTACAACCCTGGAATAACCCAGATAAAGGAAAACAAAGCAAACTACCAAAACTTCTTCTTGGTGGGAGAGGAGTAGCTTCCAAATTGATAAGCTTCGCATTTGGCTCAATGAGCTGCACATCTGCTTTACTAGAACCTTCACCAATTTCTACCATATTAACCTCATCAAACAATCTATGGAACCTCTTGATCAGCTCTTCATCAACATCGACCACAGGTTTTGGTAGTGATGATATTAGAGGTTTTTCGGCCCCTAGCTTGACAAAAGACTTAGAGATGTGTGGGACAGGCTTGGGGACTGACCATACCTTCTATTTCAGATTTTTAACCCTTTTCACATCCTTCTCTATGGGCATGAATCCCAAACGAAATGTACTAAGATTTCCACGGGGGCGCACTGGATGCATAATACCCGGCAGAGATGAGCCCAGACCCATACCCGGCACAAAACTATTCTTCAACATTTCATATGCTACCATGACAGACGCGAAGGATAACATTGGACCAAGAATGCATTTTCCTTCAGGAATCTTCTCAATAGACACTGTTTCGAAAGATTGATAGACCCAAGGTCCCTTATCATCTTCAGCCTCGATAAACGGATCAATTGTGTCATTACAAACTGATAAGTCCTCATCACCGTGCACAACTATTTCCTGCCTGTCCCATTCGAACTTCACCATTTGATGCAGAGATGATGGGACTGCCTTAGCAGCATGTATCCAGGGGTTGCCCAACAACAAATTGTAGGAGACAGCCATATTTAACACTTGGAATTCCATAGTGAACTCAACTGGCCCTATCGACAAGTCGAGAATTATATCACCAACAAAATCTTTACCTCCCCCATCAAAGCCTCGAACACATACACTGTTCATGTGGATTCTTTCGGTGCTGATCTTCAACTTTTGCCAAGTAGACAAAGGGAAAATATTTGCACTAGAGCCGTTGTCAACCAGATTCCTTGAAACAACAGAATCTTTGCACTTCACCGTGAGATAAAGAGCTCAGTTGTGTTCCATACCCTCTATAGGAAGTTCATCATCTGAGAAAGTGATCCTGGTTACTTTTACGATCTTGTTAGCTATCTTTTCCAGTTGATTCGCTATGATCTTGTCAGGTACATGTGCCTCATTCAAAATCTTCATCTGGTCCCTGCGATGTTCATCTGAATGTATCAGCAAAGACAAAAGAGAGATCTGAGCCGGTGTTTTCCTTAGCTGCTCCACAATGGAATAGTCTTGCACTTTTATCTTTTTCAGGAACTCTTCAGCCTCTTCTTCGGTGACCGATTTCTTTACTGGCATTTGGCTATCCTTGAATGGCTTGGCTTTCCTTAATTCTTATGGGGTGAAACATCTCCTAGAACGAGTTAATCCTCCAGTTTCATTAACTTCTTCCTCTATTTATTTTCCTTTGTATGTCACTACCACTTATTTGTAATTCCACGGAACGGCCTTGGTATCAAACAATGGTAGCTGGGTCACTGGCTTAATGACAACAGGGGTAATAGAAGCCCTTTTAACAACTATGACAGGCTTACTTGGGACCCCTGTTCCTACCACTTTTGGACTTTCTTGCCCTGCCCCAATATCTTTCGAAGACCCTTTCACGACTAACTCCGGTGGCTTCAAATTATGCGAGCTCAGCTTCTCTGTCACCCCTTAACTGTCAAGGGCGTTGCTTTGGTAGAGTCTGGAGCTTTAACCAAATTACTTTCACTGGCCTGAATCATCATGACGGACTTGGAAGACTTCTCGGGCTTCTCATCTTTATGAACTATTACAATCATATGCGTCTTTACATGGGCTGGCAAAGGGTTTTGGTTGATGTTCGGCGTGTCTGGGTTTTGGACTACAATATGGTTCGTATCAATGAGCTCCTGGATTGCCCTTTTCAAATTCCAGCACTTCTCTATGTCATGCCCTGGAGCATCAGAACAATAGGCGCATATGAGGGAATAATCAAGGTTCTTTGGAGGGGGTTTTAGTATCTTTGACTCAATCGGCCTCAAGACGTCCAACTGCCTCAAACATTTAAACAAACTGGCATAGGACTCTCCAAGCGGGGTGAAAGTTTGTTTCCGCTGCTGCTTTTCTCTTCTATATTCCGGCCTTGGTCGAAAATTTGAACCAGTAGGGTTTTGGTAGGGTTGTGAAGGTGGATAAGTATTTTGTGGAGCTGGAGCACGCCATTGCGGGTAAGGAGTGGGTTGAGCATATGACTGTGCGTGGTGAACATGGTCTTGGGGTGGTCTGGCTGAGTATTAGGGGCCTTGCAGGGGAAAGTAATGTTGGGGTGGATTATATGGAGTTGAGGTCGGGGTCGAGGATGGGTGTACTGATGAGGTGAACCCCTCTGGCCATGCCATGGTCCAGAAACAACCATAGTGACATCGTCCT
The DNA here is from genome assembly GCF_001879085.1 of Nicotiana attenuata. Lineage (NCBI taxonomy): Eukaryota > Viridiplantae > Streptophyta > Magnoliopsida > Solanales > Solanaceae > Nicotiana > Nicotiana attenuata. The sequence continues at coordinate 539,567 of NW_017670553.1, read as the reverse complement.
TTTTCTTCTTGCCTAGCAAACTTCCGGTACCACTCTCGATTGCCTGTGTGGTTGCTTTTATAGCGGAATAGCTCATGATCTTGCTCTACTGGAGCCCCTCTTCCACCATTTCTCCCATCTTTACCACATCATTGAAAGACTTACCAATGACTGAGAGCAAATGGCCAAAGTAAGTAGGCTCCAGGGCTTGAAGAAAGTATTCAACCACCTCCTCTTCTTCTATCGGAGGATTGACCCGTGCAGCTTGCTCCCTCCATCGAAACCCATATTCTCTAAAGCTTTCACTGGGCCTCTTTTCCACCTTGGTCAAAGATAGGTGATCCGGGACAATGTCTATATTATACTGAAAGTGTCGGGCGAAGGCCTGAGCCATATCGTCCCATGCGTACCCCCTGCTGGCGTCCCGGCGGGTGTACCATTCTGAAGCTCCCCCACTCAGACTATGGATGAAGTACGCCATCAGTAATTCTTCTTTTCCCCTGGTGCCTCTCATTTTACTGCAATAACCTCTCAGTTGAGCTACAGGATCCCTATGTCTGTTATACAAGTCAAACTTGGGCATCTTGAACCCGGCAGGCAGCTGGACATCAGGGAACAGACACAAATCCTTATAAGCCACACTCACTTGGCTTCCTAACCCTTGCACATTTCTCAATGATTGCTCCAGACTTTTTACTTTCCTAAATATTTCCTCTTGCTCCGCATTCTTGGGTGGTTTCTCAGTTTCAACATGAGGCTCAAAGTGGGGAGTGTAGGAGTAAGGATCTGTGACTTTGAAGGTGGGTTCCGGGGCATAGTATTGGGTATCTAGAACTGGGAATGCAGGCTCACTAGAGGATTGGTGGAGGGTAGCTTGTGGAGGGGGTACAATAATAGGAGCAGATGTCGGAGTAGGGTAGGAGGTTGTTTTGGATGGTGGATCATGGAAAATTTGAGCCGAAGTGCCAGGGTAGGAGTGGTAAAGGGTGAAGCCTAGTGCGTGTTGTGGGGAAAGATCAACGGTACTTGGCATCTGGACTTGGGATAATGGTGGAATGGAAGCAAGGTTTTCTGCATAGTTGGTAGAGAATGAAGGTGGAGGGTATCCCTTAATCCAGGCCTGATACATTTCTGCCATCTGATGTTTCAACCTTCGGACCTCCTCTTTCAGTTCCGACTCTAATTCTACAATCTCCCTTGCTGGGTCTACAACCCCTGTGTCTGTTTCTTTGCTAGTCATGACTATCTGGCACTTTGACCTGGTGTTATATGGATGACTTGCCAGGATGCCAACAAACTAACCACCTTTCCTGAAATTGGAATAAAGATAACATAGAAAAACAAAACAAAGCCACCATGTTAGCGTTAGGGCATTTATCAGATAATAATATCACGTTACGTGCAATGCACCTTGAAACAATTAGCGGTTCAAAAATGGATTTGAGGGTCACAGGGTCATATGGTATCATCCCAATTTGCTCATCTCAATCTTCTTTTCTCTTTCTTTTCTAGCACCTCTTAGCCTACTGTAACGACCCGGCCGGTCGTTTTTAGAATTTACGCCCCGATCCCCTATTAACTACTTTCCCCATGTTTATTTCTGCTATTTTGAACTGCCGGGATGTTCGGTTTTGAATTTCGAAGAGCTTTGGGACACTTAGTCCCTAAATGAGAGATTATGTCTTGGAAATTTTACCATAGTTAGAACAGTATGAAGACGGCCTCGGGATGGGAATCTGATGGTTCTATTAGCTCCGTTGGGTGATTTAGAGCTTAGGGGCGTGTTCAGATTGTGTTTTGGAGGTCTGTAGCTAATTTAGGCTTGAAATGCCAAAAGATGGATTTTTTGAAGTTTCCGGTTCGATAGTGAGATTTTGATCCGAGGGTCAAAATGGAATTATGGAAGTTGGGGTAGCTCCGTAGTGTTGAATGTGACGTGTGTGCAAAACTTCAGGTCACTCGGATGATAGGCTTTTTGATCAAAATCGTATTTTTAGAAATTTGGAGTTCTTAGGCTTGAATCTATGGTTAATTTGAGGTTTCGATGTTGTTTTAGGTGTTTTAAGGATTGGTACAAGTTTGGATAGTGGTATTAGACTTGTTGGTGCCTTTGGTTGAGGTCCCGGGGGGCCTCGGGATGATTTTTAATGGTTAACGGGGAGTTGAGGAATGTTTGCAGCTGCTCATCTCTTACTGCTTCTGGTATTTCCGCACCTGCGGTTTGGGGACCGCAGGTGCGACGCCGCACATGCGGAAGAGGAGCCGCAGAATCGGATTGGTGAGGAATTAGTCAGAAATGGCAGATGCAGTTTTGGGACTGCACCTGCGAAGCCGCAGGTGCGGAATGTTAAGTGCAGGTGCGCTTTTGATCCGTTAAGTGAAGAACCGCAGAAGCGGTTATGTGGCCGCATATGCGGTACCGTAGAAGCGGTTATTGTGCCGCAGATGCAAAAATGCCCGGGCAGAAATATAAATTGTGTCCTTCGCAAATTTTGAGCTATTCACCATTTTATCTCGGCTTGGGAGCTTTGGGGACGATTTGAAAGAGGGACTTCAGGGGAACTTCATTGAGGTAAGGAATTTGGACTTAAAACTCATTCCTGTGCTATTATTTCATGGATTAGAGCTAGAAATTCATGGAAATTTAGGGTGAAAATTTGGGGAAACTAGGGCTTAGTATTGGAGACCTTTGATTGAGGGTTTGATGGACCATTTGAGGTCCAATCTTGGTAATTTTGGCATGCATGAACTCGTGAGAGTGTGAGGATTCTGGAAATATAAATTTCACCCTATTCCGAGACGTGGGCCTGAGGGGAGTTTTGGTCATTTTACCTAATTTTGCGTATTATCTTAGAATTTAATTGTAGAATCAGTTACTTGAAGTGTTATTACATTATGAAATTTATTTGAATAGATTTGGGCCATTTGGAGTCGAATACTCGTGGAAAGAATGTGGTTTCGGGTTGACAATTGAGTCGGTTCGAGGTAAGTGGCCTGTCTAACCTTGTGTGGGGGACTTTTTCCCTTAGGATTGATATTGTGATAATTGAAATGCCTTGTACGTGAGGTGATGAGTGCGTACTTGTGCTAATTGTTGGAAATTCAGTTTTCATTAAAAACAACCTTAAATTGTGTTCTTCCTTTTCTTGCTTACGCCATTTGGAAATTAAGCCTGCTGTTTCTAGAGAAGCATGTCTAATTGACTAAATTGCTCTAATTGCTTTAACTGCCTTATTTGTATTACGTGTAGCATGCTAAGTTAGAAATATCTGTTTTCCCTTGGTATGAAATTGATTGAACTGAGTTCTTGTTGTTGTTTCGTATTTACTTTGGGACTACGGAACGGTATCCCGGGAGCTCCCCTGTATGTTTACTTTGGGACTACGAAATTGCATTCCGGGAGATCCCCTTGCACTTTTAAATTGGAACTACGGGATTGCACCCGATAGATTCTCCCAGTACTGAGTATTTATATTTGGGACTATGGATGTGGTATTCTGGTAGATCACCTCGCATTTATGAGTTGGACTACGGGACTGCACCCGGGAGATCCACTGGACGCTTACATTTGGGGACTACAGGACGGTATCCTGGGAGATCCCCCGATTGTTACTACTGCATTGAGCTATACTGGTTTTACTGTGATTCTTGTTTCTGTTTCTGTTGTCGTTATTCCCTATGTCCTGTGATACTTTCGCTGCTGCATTTATTTATACTGTTCTTATTTACGTTGTTGAATTTTTATATACTATTTAACCTCAGTAGGGCCCTGACCTTCATCGTCACTACCCAACCGAGGTTACGCTTGGCACTTACTAAGTACCGTTATGGTGTACTCATGCCCTTCCTGCGCATGTTTTTCATGTGCAGATCCAGGTACTTCGACTCAGCCCTATCACCCCTGAGGCGAGGCGACTGCTATAGCGACTTCGAGGTATATATGCCGCGTCCGCAGACCAAGGAGTCTCTTTCTATTCTTGTTGTTTAGTATTAAGACTTCTGTATTTCCGTTCTTGTTAGACATTCTGGAGTTAGAGCTATGTAGTATTTCTTAGCTTGTGATTCATGGGTTTCCGGGTCTTGGATTTATGTGTTGGTTTTGATAGTTTAATATTGTGTATGCCGGGCGGCACATTTAAACATTGTTTATTTCTTTATTCCCGTTTTAAATTATTTTACTTCAGCATATTTGATTTCCTTCTGCAATTTAGGCTTACCTAGTCGTAGAGACTAGGTGCCATCACGATGGTTCATGGAGGGCGAACCAGGATCGTGACAAGTTGGTATCAGAGCTCTAGGTTCATAGGAGTCATGAATCACAAATCGGTTTATTAGAGTCTCGCGGATCGGTACGGAGACGTCTGTACTTATCTACGAGAGGCTATGTAACTGTTAGGAAAATTCCACTTCGTTTGATTTCCGTGTCGTGCGAGATTTTTGATGTCATAATTCTAAACTTCTGTCTTCTATTCTCTCACAGATGGTGAGGACACGTGCTACTCGAGATGATCAGGCACCCGTGCCCCCTATTGGACATTAAAGGTCGGGGCTGGGGTAGAGGTCGAGGACGCGCTCCTCGTGCAGCCAGAGCACCTGCGCGAGCTGCCGCCGAGGTACCAGCCGGAGTCCAGACACCTAATGCATCTGCCACTACTACTCCAGCACTCCAGGAGACTTTGGCACAGTTTATGACTGTGTACATCACTCTAGCTCAGGCGGGGTTGCTTCCCCTTGCTGCAGCTACATTCTAGGCCAGGAGAGGAGCACAGACTCCAGTCGCCCACACTCCTGAGCAGCGAGTACATATTGATCAGGTCCCAGAGGCTATTCCTGTACAGCTGGTAGCCCAGTTCATCCCGAGGAGAGGGTAGTGGTTTCAGAGGAGGAGCAGAAGAGGCTTGAGAGGTTCAAGAAGTATCAGCCTCCGACTTTTAGCGGGCTAGCCTCAGAGGATGCCCTTGGATATCTTGAGGAGTGCTACTGTATGCTCCATACTATGGGCATATCAAGATCGAGCGGGGTTTCCTTCACTACCTTCCAGCTTCAAGCAGCCGCCTATCAGTGGTGGAGTGCTTATGAGTTAGACGGTCTGAATGAGGTAGCTTCCCTGACTCGGGCTCAGTTTTCAGATATGTTCACGAGGGAGTATGTCCCCCAGTGTTTTAGGGACGCCTGGCGCGCGGAGTTTGAGCATTTGCGCCGGGGTACTATGACTATCTCGGAGTATGCTATCAGTTAAACTAACTTGGCTAGACATGCACCAGCTCTGGTCTCCACGGTTCGCAAGAAGGTTCACCGGTTTATTGAGGGGCATATTCCTAGCATCAGATCTAGCATGGCTCATTAGTTAAAGATGGATAGATCTTATCAGCAGGTGGTGAGCATTGCTAGGAGGATTGAGGGTATGCATGCTAGGGACAGAGAGGAGATGGAGGCAGAGGTCTCGAAAGTCGGGCCATTATTCTGGTGCCCGTGCCCCATCTGCAGGTCGTCATGGTAGGGCTTATATGAGTCGCCCCGTTCATTCAGCTCTTCCAGCAGACAGTGGTGTTCCAGCCCCACCTAGGCCTCCAGAGCCTTATTATGCACCTCCAGTGTCTAGTGCGCCTCCTGCGCGGGGTACTTTCAGTGGTCAGTCCAGCAGACCTGGCCCGAGCCAGTCACAGCCGCCACGTCTTCCCAGAGTTTGTTTTGAGTGTGGTGACACAGGCCATATGGTGAGGGATTGCCCCAGACTTAGGAAGGGTGCACCTCCACAGACTTCTCAGCCACAGCATGCCCCGCAGAGTTCTCAAGCTATGTCCCAACCCCAGTTGCTACCCCACACGCCCAGCCAGCTAGAGGTGGAGGTCAGGGAGGTAGAGGTCGCCCTCAAGGGGGAGGCCAGGCCAGATACTATGCTCTTCCCGCCCGTACTGAGGTTGTCGCCTTCGATTCTGTCATCACAGGTACTATCTTGGTCTGTCATAGAGATGCATCAGTTGTATTCGATCCAGGCTCCACTTATTCTTATGTGTCTTCTTATTTTGCTCCGCATTTGGGTGTATCTCGGGATTCTTTGAGTTCCCCTATTTATGTTTCTACACATGTGGGAGATTCTCTTGATGTAGACCGCATTTATCGGTCGTGTTTGGTTGCTCTTAGTGGTTTTGAGACCAGAGCCGATTTATTATTGCTCACCATGGTTGATTTTGATATTATCTTGGGCATGGACTGTTTGTCTCCCCATTATACTATTCTTGTTTGTTACGCCAAAACCGTGACACTGGCCATGCCAGGTGTACCGCGTGTTGAGTGGAGGGGTGCCTTAGGTTACACTCCCAATAGAGTTATTTCTTTCCTTAAGGCTCAGCGTATGGTTGAGAAAGGTTGTGATGCGAATCTAGCTTATGTGAGAGATGTCATTCTGGATACTCCTTCTGCTGATTCAGTCCCAGTAGTACGGGATTTCCCTGATGTGTTTCCAGCTGATCTTCCGGGCATGCCGCCCGATAGAGAAATTGATTTTGGCATTGATCTGTTGCCGGGCACTCAGCCCATTTCTATCCTTCCGTACCGTATGGCTCCTCCTGAGTTGAAGAAGTTGAAGGAGTAGTTTCAGGAATTACTTGATAAGGATTTCATTCGGCCTAGTGTATCACCTTGGGGTGCTCCTGTCTTATTTGTGAAGAAGAATGATGGTTCTATGCATATCTGTATTGATTATCGCCAGTTGATCAAGGTGACAGTGAAGAACCGTTATCCTTTGCCTCGTATTGATGACCTGTTTGATCTATTATAGGGTGCTTGTGCGTTTTCTAATTTTGACTTGCGTTCAGGCTATCATCAGTTGATGATTCGGGAGCCAGACATCCCGAAGACTGCCTTTAGGACTTGGTATGGTCATTACGAGTTCCTTGTTATGTCATTTGGGCTGACTAATGCCCCAGCAGCCTTCATGCATCTGATGCACAGTGTTTTCCGGCCATATTTTGATTCACTCGTGATTGTTTTTATTGATGACATTCTGGTATACTCCCGGAGTCGGGAAGATCATGAGCAGCACCTGAGGACAGTGCTCCAGATCTTGAGAGAAAAGAAGTTGTATGCTAAGTTCTCGAAGTGTGAGTTTTGGTTGGATTCTGTGGCGTTCTTGGGTCACGTGGTCTCGAGAGAGGGTATTCAGGTGGATCCGAAGAAAGTGGAGGTCGTGCAGAGTTGGCCCAGACCATCTTCCGCTACAGATATCTACATTTTTCTTGGCTTTACAGGTTATTACCGTCGATTTGTTCAGGGGTTTTCGTCTATTACAGCACATATGACCAGACTGACCCAGAAGGGTGCTCCGTTCCAGTGGACGGAAGAGTGCGAGGAGAGCTTTCAGAATCTCAAGACAGCTTTGACTACAGCCCTAGTTTTGATATTGCATACCGGTTCGGGGTCTTATACTGTCTATTGTGATGCCTTGAGAGTTGGCCTTGGAGCGGTATTGATGCAGGACTGTAGGGTGATTGCCTACGCGTCCAGACAGTTGAAGATACATGAGAAGAATTATCCCTTCCATGATCTTGAGTTAGCTGCCATTGTTCACGCCTTGAAGATCTGGCGCCATTATTTGTACGGCGTGCCATGTGAGATTATACTAATCACCGGAGTTTGCAGCATCTGTTTAAGCAGAAGGACCTTAATTTGCATCAGATGAGATGGCTAGAGCTGCTGAAGGATTATGATATCACTATCTTGTATCACCCGGGCAAGGCCAATGTGGTGGTCGATGCTTTGAGCCGTCGGGCAGAGAGTTTGGGGAGTTTGGCTTATTTACCAGCAGCGGAGAGGCCTATGGTGATGGATGTTCAGGCCTTAGCCAACCAGTTTGTGAGATTGGATCTTACCGATATGCGGACCGCATAATCATCGCAAAATTCCTTGGGATTTTCTGAAGGTCAGCTTTGCGGTGCATAATGCGACCGCATAACGGGTATGCGGACCGCATTTCCGTCGCATACCCAAACAGAATGTTCAGGTTTTGGGAGCCTATTTGCGGTCCAATATGCGGCCCGCATTTCCACTTTGCGATCGCAAATGCGACCGCAGATCCGACTCGGGGCTCCAATTTTCTAATTTTTAACCCGACGCCCCTATCGTTATATTGGGTATTATAGCTCGTTTTGAGCATTTTCTAGACATTTCTAGAGTGAGGGAGAGGGGTCTAAGTGAGAGAAAGTTCTCCCCATCAAATTACTCCATAGAATCTTGCTAAATCCTTGAAGCTAACCAAGTGAAGGCTCCTAAATCTTCATCCCAAGAGGTAAGGCTCCATCACCTCAGCTCATATTTGTATACTT
>NW_017670553.1:527674-528449 GCF_001879085.1 Nicotiana attenuata | reverse complement strand
AACCTCGTCTTCAATTTTCCGATTTAATTTGTAATCTTAGCATCATAGATCGAAGCGATAGAATTCCGGAATTGTAAAGAGTAAAGAAAGCTATATTGAGGTATGTATGGCTAAAACCCCCCGTTTTATTAGCAATTGAGCTCTGTTGGCGATTACAAAGGTGTGGTAAGATTTGGATTGGTTGGTGTACTGATTATTGTTTCACATTGATTGATTTGCAATTTATATGTACATATACATGAAAGATGTGCCCCAAACGTGAGTAATGTACTATTCTTGATATTTAATGAAGTATGAAGTACACAATCATGTGTTGAAATGCGTGGGCTATAAGCCAAAGATCAAAACAGAGAATTTTCATGCTAACTATGTGAACACTTACATGTGCTTGCAACTTGAATTACTTTCGTATGTGCCTATGATCATTACTTGCAAGGTGAATATTGAAAAGGAAAATGATGAGATAAGTGTGGCCTAAAGTGCCCATGAATTGAATTGATACATGAAAGATAATTGATTCAAGTGAGGTGATTAATGAGAAAGAAACCACGCCTAGGCAAGGCGGCCTAGTCGATCGGGCCGTGATCGGACACCATGCTGCACACATGGTGGTGATATGCTCATATTGAATTCCGGATAAGGGAAATGAAATAGTGATTGAGATATATGCCTCCAATGAGGCAACCTAGCCCGGTCGGGTCGTGATCGGACTCCGCTCAAGATAGCGGTGGTATCGAGATCAGTGATGAACGTATGAAAGAAATGCCCCAAACTA
>NW_017670553.1:507469-527649 GCF_001879085.1 Nicotiana attenuata | reverse complement strand
CCTCTTTTTGGACCCAAGGCTTGCTCAGTTGGGGTCACTCGATTGAGCGCCGGTCGCGCCTCCCGAGGTTGGGGCGTGACATGCATTTGGTGTCCTATCTGGATAACTGTTGGGATTCATAGTCAGTCGGTAAGGTATTGAGTTGGATCTGTCAAAGAGAAAGGCCATCGAGGAATTGCCACCGCCAAGGATTGTAGTTTGCTCGGGCGGTTAAACTATATCAGCAGGTTTATCGCTCAACTCACAACAACTTGTGAGCCCATCTTTAAGTTGCTAAAGAAGGATGTTGCGGTCAAATGGACTGAAGAGTGTTAGTAGGCATTCGACAAGATCAAGAGGTACCTGTCAATCCCACCTGTGCTAGTCCCTCCAGAACTTGGGAGACCTTTAATTCATTATTTGACAGTCCTAGATAATTCATTTGGTTGTGTGTTGGGCCAACACGATATCACTGGCAAGATGGAGCAGGCCATTTATTATCTCAGCAAGAAGTTCACTTCTTATGAGGTCAAGTATACTCTCCTTGAAAGGACAGTTGTGCCTTGACTTGGGTGGCACAAAAGTTGAAGCATTATCTGTCGTCCTACACCACTTACCTCATTTCTTGCATGGATCCTCTAAAGTATATCTTTCAGAAGCCTATGCCCACAGGAAGACTTGCAAAGTGGCAGATTCTGCTCACAGAGTTTGACATCGTCTCTGTGACCCGGACTGCGATGAAAGTCCAAGCCTTGGCAAATCATTTGGCCGAGAACCCGGTGGATGAAGAATATGAGCCATTGAGGACCTATTTTCCTGATGAAGAGGTGATGCATACTGATGTAGCTGAGCTGGATGAAAAGTCGGGCTGGAAACTTTTCTTTGATGGGGCCGCTAACATGAAATGTGTTGGAATAGGAGCTGTGCTCATCTCTGAAACAGGGCATCATTACCCTGTAACAGCCCAGCTTCATTTCTATTGTACCAACAACATGGCTGAGTACGAGGCGTGCATTTTGGGTTTGAGGTTAGCTGTAGACATGGGAGTCCAGGAAGTGCTGGTTTTGGGAGATTCAGATCTGTTGGTGCACCAGATTCAGAGAGAATGGGAGACTCGAGATTTGAAGCTTATACCATATTGACAATGTCTGCATGATCTTTGTTAACGATTCAGATCACTAGAGTTCCGGCATATTCCTAGGATCCATAATGAGGTTGCCGGTGTTTTGGCTACTGTGGCGTCAATGTTACATCATCCAGATAAGGCTTATGTCCATCCTCTGCATATTTAAGTTTGTGATTAGCATGCTTATTGTAACGTGGTAGAAGAAGAACTTGATGGTGAACCTTGGTTCCACGATATCATGGAGTACATCAAGTTAGGGGTATATCCGGTACAGGCCACAGGTGATCAAAAGAGGATGGTTAGATGCCTGGCTAGTGGATTTTTCATAAGCAGGGGAATTTTGTAGAAGAGAACTCCAGATCTCGAATTGCTGAGGTGCATAGATGCTAAACAAGCTTCGACCATCATGGCCGAAGTTTATTCCGTAGTTTGCGGGCAGCATATAAGTGGATATGTTTTGGCAAAGAAAATTCTTCGAGCAGGGTATTATTGGCTTACCATGGAACGAGATTGCATCAGCTTTGTGCACAAATGTCATCAATCCCAGGTACACAGCGATCTGATTCATTCTCTGCCATCTGAATTACATACAATGTCCGCACCTTGGACCTTTGTTGCTTGGGGCATAGATGTCGTTGGACCAATTTAACCGGCAGCGTCGAACGGACATAGGTTTATTCTGGTGGCCATTGATTATTTCACCAAGTGGGTCGAAGCAGTAACTTTAAAATCTGTGACCGAGAAGGCAGTGGTGGTTTTTGTTCATTCAAATCTCATTTGCCGGTTCAGAATCCCCAAGGTAATCATCACAGACAATGCTTCTAATCTCAACAGTCATCTGATGAAAGAGGTATGCCAACAGTTCAAGATTATGCATCGAAATTCCATTTTGTATCGCCCCAAGGCAAATGGAGTTGTTGAGGCAGCCAACAAGAACATAAAGAAGATACTTCGAAAGATGGTGCAAGGTTCTAGGCAGTGGCATGACAAGCTGCCTTTTCCTTTGCTGGGTTATCGCACTACTGTTCGCACTTCAGTAGATGCAACTCCTTATTTGTTGGTATATGGGACTGAAGAAGTTATACCCGTGGAAGTTGAGATTACATCCCTTCGGATTGTCGCTGAAGCTGAAATTGCTAATGATGAGTGGGTCAAAATCCGACTGGAGCAGTTAAGTCTGATTGATGAGAAAAGATTGGCGGCAGTATGTCATGGTCAATTGTATCAGAAGAGAATGGCAAGATCATACAACAAGAAGGTGCGTCCCCGGAAATTTGATGTGGGTCAGCAAGTATTGAAACGCATCCTTCCACATCAAGCTGAAGCTAAAGGCAAGTTCGCCCCAAACTGGCAGGGGCTGTTCATTGTAACGAGAGTGATGCCCAATGGTGCTCTGTATTTAACAGATATAGAAGGCAAATATGTAGACATGGCTATCAATTCTGATGCAGTCAAGAGATATTATATATGATTTCCTTGGTTTGTCTTCAATCGAGTTATTTGTATTTGACATGTTTCAAAGATTGGAATGACGAAGGCATTTTCTTCTGCTATATAAACACTTTTATCCTTTGTTACCTCTTTTGAGCCTTATTTATTTTCTTCTATACCGCTCTGTTGGAATCAGAAGTAGAGATTAGAAATATAAATAAAAGAAAAAGGAAAAGAGAAAAGAAAAGAAAAAGAGAAAGAGAAAAATGAAAAAGAGAAAAAGAAAAACAAAAGCAAAAGAAAAGTAACATAAACAAAGCAACTCCTATGTCTTGAACTACGTTCAACCTGATTCTTTTTAAGGATAAGCAGGCAGCCTCACGGTTCGGTCCCATCAAAACAAAAATCCAAAATTCCCCAGACTCAAAGAAACTAGGGCAGAAGTTGTAATTTTGAACCCTGTTATTTAAAACTGTTTTTGAGCTAGCATGCCACCTTTTCTTTCTAACCCCGTCCAAAAGCCTACATTGCGGTCCAAAGAAAGACCTTCCGACCAATCTTTGAAAAATGCCAAGTCAAGCGAGCTAGAGGTATGATTCACATCATGGGTAACACCTTTATTCATGGGCACAAGGAAAAATGAATAAATGAGAGTCTTATTGGTAAAAACCCTCATGGGCACCGTAGGGCGATGGAAAGCTGAGAGAAAATTAAAATAAGAGAGTCTTATTGGTGAAACCCTCGCGGGCACCATAAGGCGATAGTGAGTTGAGAGATGAACAAATGAGAGAGGTTTGTTGGTGAAAATCCTTCAGGTCACCACAAGCCGAATGTGGTTCGTGACTTTGCAGAGAGATTGGATTATGGGGATCCCGGTCATAAAGTATGAAGACGGGTCATGAACTGAAATGTGATTGGTTGAATGGGCTGGGCTGATTAATCCGAAATGCATGTCATGATCATTGGTGCCAGTTGCTTCACTCAGATAAGTCTCTTTTCCATTCTTCCTCAAATAGTCATCTTGGTTTAAAATTTTCTTCTTTATTCCTAATTGTCGAAGTCACTTCATTTCATTTTCTTTTGGGTCTACTTCTCTAAGTCTTTCTCAATGATTGCCTTGTTGAGCAAGCAAGAAAGGATTTCAAAGCCTATTACCAACTTTCAATTGCACAAAGCAAAAGTCCGGCCAGAGCACATCACAAATGGCATGATTCAGAATAAGCAATAAAGTTTTAATGGGAGTTCAAGAGGTCAAATGGCTCATTAATTTTGAGGAAGTATAATGGTTCAAAATTGGCAAGATAGAGTTGTTAAATAACAGGATGAGTGTAAGCTACTTGGGTCATTTAGGGTTCTGTGGTTGAGCTTCAGTCAAAGTCAAATAATTCTTTGCTAGCCCAAGGCAACTAATCGGAACAAAGCATGGCAGTGGAAAGGTCACCTTCAGCAAGAATGCCGCAAACTAACTACTACATTTTCAAACTGATAAGACTTTCTTTGATTGAAATAGGGGCAGGAAGTTTCGTGTTCCGGAGGAACCTTTTGTGAGGAAAGCATGTGCCAGACAGGTTCGGCCGTAAGTTTTCAGGACCTTACGGGATAATGGGATTTTAATTTTAAAGTTTTTCAGGACCCTCCTGGATAATGGGATATTATTTTAGGTTTTCAGAACCCGCCTGGATAATGGGATGTAGTTCTAAGTTGTCAGGACCCTCCTGGATAATGGGATATTATTTTAAGTTTTCAGGACCCTCCTGAAATAGGATGTAGTTCTAAGTTATCAGGACCCTCCTGGATAATAGGATTTAGTTTTAAGTTTTTAAGACCCTCATAGATAATGAGATTTAGCATAAGCTTTACCTTTAGGAAATAGAATTTAGCTTTCAAGTTTTAACTTTAAATGAGATTTAATTTTAGTTTTCAGGGCAATCTTGGATAATGGGATATTAGCTTTTTAATTATTAGATCTCTTTTGGATAACATGATTCGATTAACACTCATAGATGTTCTAGGTACGAAAATGGGGCAGAAAAGTCTCTTTTGTTTTGTCTGTTTTGTTGTAATGGAAGGCGCCCACCTTGAGAACAAGGGAATTTATTTCAAATTTTAAGACAGCATCAGGCACCCAATCTAGAGAATAAGGGAACTCATTTCAAGTTTAAGTATCAGGCGCCCACCTGGAGAACAAGGGAATTCATTTCAAGTTTAATCATCAGGCGCCCACCTGGAGAACAAGGGAATTCATTTCAAGTTTAAGCAGCAGGCGCTCACCTGGAGAACAAAGGAATTCATTTCAAGTTTAAGCATCAGACACCCCCCTGGAGAACAAGGGAATTCATTTCAAGTTTCAGTATCAGGCGCCTACCTGGAGAACAAGGGAATTCATTTCAAGTTTAAGTCGTAGGCGCCCACCTGGAGAACAAGGGAATTTATTTAATATTTTAAGTCACCATCAGTTGCAAGCACCCACCTGGAGGACAAGGGAATTCATTTCGAGTACCAAGTCAAGTAGCAAGCACCCACTTGGAAAACGAGGGAATACACTTCATTGTTAAGCGCAAGGCAACAGCAGGAACCCGCCTAAAGAATGAGGTCAATTCAAGTTAGAAATAACAGAAGCTCGCCTAAAAAATGCGAGTCAACAGTTTAAGATGCGCGGCAGAACTGCAAAGGCTTCAAGATCAAGTTGAAGACATATAGATAGGACTCTTGTAACTCGTAGCTAATAGACTTTCCTAGCTATTTTTAATTTTGGTTTCGGTGTAATAAGGAGTTCAGCAAGAAGTAGCAGCAGCAGCAACAGTGAAATCGTAGCTTCCTGGTAGTCCCAGCTACCAAAACTTCCAGAATACACTGACCTGATTCCTCTATAGCCAAGGATTGCAGGCAACCTCAGAAGCAAGGTTCGGTCAGACTTTTCAAAATGCTTCCCGCGGAGTATCCAAACGGACAAAAATCACTCGTATTCGCTCACTTTATCTTTGACCGAAAACTCTTCATGTTTCCGAGCAAAGAGGGGCAGCTGTGAGCACGTGATTTTTGCCCGACCAAAATACTCCTACAAAATCACAAAAATAGATTTGAAAATTACTTTAATATTTTATAGAATTTCTAGGAATCTTTGCTTAATTGTTTGCATTTTAGTTACATTTTACATATATTAAAAGTATAAAAATACCCAAAAATATATATATTCAAGTTTCATGCATTGCATTCTTAGTTTGGTAGTTGCATTTTAGATTAATTGTTAATTAATCGCGTCAACAAAATAAAATAAAAAAATTGGTTATTCTACATCTCTATCTTTTAGTATTTTTTTCTCTTATTAGTTTAAGTGAATTAACTATTTTAATGTAGAAATAGATTATTAGTTTCAATTCTATTTAAATTAGGATTTAATTTAGGTTTTAATTAATTTGAGTAAGATCTAGATTAAAAAGAAAAGAAGATAGGCCATTTTTAATTTTGAAATTTTGGGCCTGAATCATTTTGTTTTTCAAGCCCAATTGCCCAAAAATCGGCAGCCCCAAACCTGAGCCCAATCCTTAACACTTACCCGCCCGATCCATCGCCCCAAATAACCTGACCCTCCCCATCACCCCTCCATATATAACCACTATTATGACACCCCCCCCCCCCCAAAAAACCTTAACCTAGATCCTCAACACCCAAACGACGCCTACCCTATCTCCTCCGCTCCTCTGCCTCGCTCAAACCCGCCCCAAACTCGCCTGAAACTCAGGCGAGTTCACACAAAACTCACCTCATGCGCTCCCCCCTCTCTCCTCTTGCCACATAGTGTAACTAACTGTGACAACAAGAAGATTCCCTCCCTCACTCGCCCGTTTTCAAGCTAAATCACGCGATTAGAAGGCTCTAGAAGACGTGTGTTGGATGAGTGAGAGGCGTCGGATCGATCTCATTCAATCTGAGCCTCACAATCATCATGTGCTCATTTTCAAAGAGGTTTTTATCCGATTTCTTGAAGAGGAAGAAAGAAGCTGGAGGTAAGGGTATATATAGAGGATTTTTTCGGGTAAGAAAGGGGAGAACAAATTTCCTGAGAGAGATTTTGATAGATTTTTAGGGGTTTGTTCATAGTTTCCTTTTAAATATTTTCTGTTGTCTTGTCAATCCCAGAGAAGATACTAAAAATTTTAGTTTTTTTTCTGTTCGAGATTTTACTTCCAAAAATCAGAAAAAATTAAAAAAAAAAAAAGAGCTCAATTTCTTTTTCTGGATTTCTGGTTGAAAGGGAATTTTGGTTTAACTTAGGTTCCTTTGTCGTTCGTGGGTCGCGGTTCCATTTTGATTTATACGGTTTCGACTTGGCCCTTGAATCTGCGTTCACTGTTGCTTCTGATTTCTGTTAAACGTTCCGGTGCCGATTCGAAATTCTATCCGTCGTCTGTCATTTTTTACGTTTCAAAGTTCGAACTCAGTTTGAAGGTTAGATTCAACTCCTGTTTGTTTTTTTACAATTTCAGTTCGTGAATTTAGTGAAATGAAGTCATCGGTTTAAGATTATCCATGTGTTCATTTGATTGTCACTTATATTGTATTCATATGCTCTTTATCTGAATAAAAAGGCGGCATTCACCAATAGTCAAGTCTTTTAGATTCTAACTAAGTAATGAATATTTTGTTCCATGTATTGTTTGATCCGAAAATGTTCTCATGCTTCTATTAGTATTCATTGTAGTATTTAGAGTTGTTTCGAATATTTATTTTTATAAATCTGCTAGAAAGATAATTGTGGGTACAAAAGTCACCTTGATCCATGTTTTAGATATTGAACTATATTTGTTTAAATACTTAGGTTGTTTGAATGAATAACAGGTTATATAGATGAATAGTATAAGTAGGCTGTTGTATTAAGACTAAAATATTTATCTTTGAATTGTTGTATGCTGAGTTGTATTAATTGTATAGGTGTATGCTAAGTCAGCATTAGTTGATTAGTTGTATTAGTTACATATACCCAGTTGTATAGAATATTCAATAATGAGATTCATTTTCACATTTTCTTAATTTTTCTTCAGCATGGTTTTTCTCTCTACGCATACCTTCTAGAATCTTCAGTATCCTCCATGGAAGGAGATCTGAAGCTCGATCTTCTCACTAAACTCTAACATGGTATCAGAGCGGAGGTTCGTTTGACGACCACGCTTTCTTATCGCTTTCTACCTCTTCAATTACTGAACGATTTAGGGTTTTTTTCCTTCTCTTCCTCATCAGTCAAAATTTGGGGATAATCTGAATCAAGTTGAAATTCGGCACATGCGTTGACAAATTATTCATAAACAAAGCAAATTCAGTTGTTCTCTATGGAAATTACAGAGCAGATTGACAAAAAGACCACCACAGCGACGAACCAGATGGTGATCGACACTGGAAGTTATCTCTACATACATCCCTCTGATAGTCCTGGTTCCTCACTCGTTTCGGTTCCATTCGACGGAATTGGATATCGCTCCTGGAGAAGAAGTGTACTTAGGACTCTTTATGTGAAAAACAAGTTGGGATTTATCAATGGCGATAGTAGAAGACCTAATGCAACGTCTCCACACTTTCATCAATGGGAGAGGTGCGATGATATGGTTACCTCGTGTATCATAAATTCTCTGTCCAAGGACATCGCCGACAGTGTTGAATATGTGAAATTTCCGTTGAATTGTGGAAGGAATTAGAGGATCTGTATGATCAGACGAACGGGGCTAAATTGTATCAAATTCAAAAAGAGATCAATGATTTGAGTCAGGGAGTACTTGATATCACTGGATATTACACGAGGATGAAGAAGCTCTGGGAGGAGTTGAATATTTTGAGTGTTAAGACTCACTGCAGTTGTGTGTGCACCTGTGGGGCAAAGGAAAATATGCATAAAGCGGAACAAGATAGAAGGCTAATACAATTTCTAATGGGGCTCAATGAGGTTTACACTGTTGTTCGAGGAAGTATACTTATGATGAATCCTCTACCGTCTATGGCACAAGCCTTTGCTCTCTTGATACAAGAATAAAAACAAAGGCAATTTAAGCCGAGGAACCAGTTGAATGTTGATTCCACAGTATTGAGTGTAAACCTAGGAAGAAAAGTTTCTGGACAAATTATTCCTCTGGAGCTGGAACAAATTGCGAGCAACAGGCCTCGACCTTTTTGTGACTATTGTAAACGACAAGGCCACACTAAGGACAAATGTTATAAGTTGCATGGATATCCTCAGAGACCTAATCAAGGACCACAACAATACAAGTAGAATTTTCAAGGCAACAATAACAACATGAGATTCAACAGAGGGAAGAATGTTGTAGCTAATGCAGTCATAAATATGGAAGAAGGAGAAGAAATAAGTCACCACAAAGGGGAAAATCAAGGTGTGAATCTCTCAAAGGAGCAGTACGGGCAGATTGTCAACCTGTTGCAGCATTTTCAAATGGGAAATACTGGAGAAAGTCTTGCCAGAGCAAATATGTCTAGTGGAGCATCACTAAACTTCGCAGGTATGATAGCTTGCGCCTCTTCAATTGATTTTGATAATCCGTCATGCAAGTGTTTTAGTGCAAAAGTTGACTTGTGGATTTTAGACTCCGGGGCATCACACCACATGACTTTTGATAAAACTCACCTACAGAATATAGTAAGCCTACCATATCCTTTACTAGTTAAACATCCAAATTGTTACAAAGTTAAAGTGACTGAAATTGGAAATGTGTTTTTAACACCTAAAATTGTCCTATATAAAGTCCTCTTCATTCTATCTTTCAAATTTAACCTAGTGTCTATCAGTTCCTTAGCTATAAATCTCAAATGCATCGCATCCTTCTCTAATACTTCCTGTCTGCTGCAGGCCCCTTCACTGAAGAGGCTTCTGGAGATTGGTAAGTTGTATGATGGACTGTATTTCCTATGTTCCAAGTGTCTGAAAAGAGGTAGTTCTACACTTGAAAAAGGTTGTACCTTTCCTTGTTTTTCCACTCATGCTGATGATATAACTGCTTAAACTGTCTTTCCCAGCCATACAATTCATCTCCTATTGTAAATAACTTCATTTGCAATAATAAAGACAGTTCTTTTGGTTTATCTGTTGATACATCTCTCAGTGATAGCACAGATCTATTGTGGCACCTTAGACTTGGTCATGTACCCTTTAGTAAGATGAATGGAATATCTGCCATCCCTGCAACTTTCTCTGCCAAACAATCCTTCCTATGTAATATTTGCCCAATGGCCAGACAAGCCAGAATACCTTTTCCTCAGAGAACAACTAAAACTAAGCAGATTTTTGAAATACTTCATGTGGACTTGTGGGGCCCTGATCATGTGACCACACACAACAATTTCAAATATTTCCTTACCCTAAGTGGATGATTATAGCAGATCCACTTGGCCACATCTTTTAAGCTGCAACAGTAATGCCTTACAAGTGCTAAAGGCATTTGTAAGCATGGTAGAAAATCAATTCCAAACCACCATCAAGTGTATAAGATCTGACAATGGTCTAGAATTCACCAGTAATGAAGCAACTTCTTTCTTTCAATCAAAAGGAATAAACCACCAGAAAACATGTCCTTACACCCCACAACAAAATGGAGTGGTTGAGAGAAAACATAAATACCTTCTGGAAGTAGCTAGGGCACTATTGTTTCAATCTAAACTACCATTGAAATATTTGGGAGAGTGCATCCTCACAGCAACCTTCCTAATTAACAGACTCCCAACAACTCCATTAAAGAACAAGTGTCCTTTTGAACTCTTATACAAAAGAAAACCCAATTACTCTCATTTGAAGAGTTTTCGATGTTTATGCTATCCCACTGTACCAAAACCACTTAGAGATAAACTTGAACCAAGGACAACTCCTCATGTTTTTCTAGGATATCCTTTTGGTACAAAGGGGTACAAGGTACTAAGTCTAGCTACTAAGAAGATACATATCTCTCGAGATGTTTTCTTCTATGAATCAATCTTCCCATTCACTCTCAATCCTACTGTGAACAACATCCCACCAGTTTTTGTTAGCACTCCATTCACTGATAACTCACCTGCAAATGCTGAAATTCATATTCCTCACAATTTCAGTAGTCATGATAACAATAACTCCTCAGATTTTGTTTCTTCCTCACATGATGCACCACCAGTCACTCCTTCATCTATTTCTTCTTCACATGATACACGCACTCCAAATTAATTCCTCCAAGACATGACTGTCTCTCAACAGTCATCAGAGGAACCTTCAGTTCCCAGAAGACCCCATAGAGAACATAAGTTGCCTTCATATTTGAATGATTATGTTTGCAATATACCAAACCTGAAGTCTAATTCCAACTTCTCTGTGCATGCTATGTTTTCCCATAATAATCACCACATCAATTCTGATGCCCTACATCCTAATAGTCAGCATATTGTAAAGAACATTTGTAATGATAGAGAACCAACTTCATAAGAAGAAGCAGCTCTGTATCCTGCTTGAAAAAGTGCCATGACACAAGAATTTGAAGCCTTATATACTAATAATACATGGGATTTAGTCCCCTTACCCAAAGGAAAACAAGCTATTGGATGTAGATG
The DNA here is from genome assembly GCF_001879085.1 of Nicotiana attenuata. Taxonomy (NCBI): domain Eukaryota; kingdom Viridiplantae; phylum Streptophyta; class Magnoliopsida; order Solanales; family Solanaceae; genus Nicotiana; species Nicotiana attenuata. The sequence goes on along the minus strand of NW_017670553.1, from coordinate 516,542 downwards.
GGTGTATAAAATAAAAACATAGAGCAGATGGCAGTGTAGAGAGATACAAAGCAAGGTTGGTGGTTAAGGGATATACTCAACAAGCAGGTGTAGATTACACAGAGACATTTTAACCAGTAGTCAAAATGGCTACTGTCAGGTCCCTCATTGCAATAGCAGCAAAGAAGAAATGGCACATTTCACAACTGGATGTGAATAATGCATTTCTCCATGGAGATTTGCATGAGGAAGTGTACATGCAAGCTCCTCCAGGTCTTGAGACACAGGCTCCAGATTTAGTTTGCAAGCTCAACAAGTCCCTTTATGGACTGAAGAAAGCAAGCAGACAGTGGTATGATAAACTGACTGAAGTTTTGTATTCAAGAGGTTATGCACACTCCATGCATGACTATTCCTTGTTCCATAGAAAGCAGGGTTCTTCTATTGTTTTTGTAGCAGTGTATGTAGATGATGTGTTGCTTACAGGGATTGATTCTGAAGAAATCAGTCAACTCACGGTGTTTCTACATGACAGATTCAGAATTAAAGACTTAGGTCAGCTGCATTATTTTTTGGGGTTAGAGGTTCTTTACAAATCAGATGGCATCATTGTTTCCCAAAGAAAATTTGTCCTAGATTTATTGAGAGAGTATGACTGCCTTCACTCTCCAGCCTTGGCTTCTCCTCTAGATCCCACAGTAAAATTGAAAGCAAAAGAAGGGACTCCATTGCTTGACCCTACCTCCTACAGGAAACTGATTGGAAAGTTAAATTTTCTCACAAATACCAGATTGGATATAGCATATGGAGTTCAACACCTAAGTCAGTTTATGCAAGATCCTAGGGAACCCCATTTGCAAGCAGCCCATCGTATGTTGAGATACTTGAAAAAGGACCCTACTTTGGGACTATACTTCAGCAATACAGATGATCTTTCATTAAAAGCCTATTGTGACTCTGACTGGGCAGCTTGCCCTGACTCAAGAAAATCAGTGTCTGGCTATGTTGTGTTCCTAGGTGGCAGCCCTATTAGCTGGAAATCCAAGAAACAAGAAACCATATCTCTTTCTTCAGCAGAGGCAGAATACAGAGCTCTTAGAAAGGTCGTTGGTGAACTCGTTTGGCTCTCAAGATTACTTGAAGAACTCACTGTACCAATTAATTTGCCTATACCTGTTCATTGCGATAGCCTTTCTTCTCTACACATTGCCAGGAACCCTGTGTTCCACGAGCGGACTAAGCACATCGAAGTAGATTGTCACTTCGTACGTACTAAACTCCAGGATGGCCTTATTTCTCTGCATCATATTGGTACTAGACAGCAATTAGCTGATGTACTCACGAAATCTCTCACTGGAATTAAACATTGTTCTGTACTTGGCAAGTTGGGTGTGGTTTCCTCACATCCAACTTGAGGGGGGGTATTAAGACTAAAATATTTATCTTTGTATTGTTGTATGCTGAGTTGTATTAATTGTGTAGGTGTATGCTGGGTCAGCATTAGTTGATTAGTTGTATTAGTTACATATACCCAGTTGTATAGAATATTCAATAATGAGATTCATTTTCACATTTTCTTAATTTTTCTTCAGCATGGTTTTTCTCTCTACGCATACCTTCTAGAATCTTTAGTATCCTCCATGGAAGGAGCTCTGAAGCTCGATCTTCTCACTAAACTCTAACATGTTGAATATCGAGCGGCTCGTTTCATTTTAGTAACTAAGTTTATTGATCTACTATGTTGAGGATTCTTAGGAGTTTTCTTGTTTCCATGGTTTAGTTTCAGGGTAGTTTTCTCTTCTGTTAAGCTTGTGTATGAATCGAGTGCATAAATCTATCGGATTTTAACTTGATTAATTCTAATTCCTGTTGTTTTCTTTTTGTATTAAAGCATGATATTAGCCTGCTTTTAGATTTTGAGCTTGAGTAACAGTTTTTATAGCAAGATGGAGTGGTAGTATTAAATTTGAGGATAGTGGTGTCTAAGTTTAATTCTTTGTTATGAGTTCACTGATCTAGATGTTATTGGATCTTGTTCATTTTGAAGTTCCATGAATTGCATGATTCAAGTGAAAACTAATTATATGTGTTTTGCCAAAGTTCAAAGAAATTGCTTTAGTTGTGAAAAAAATTGTACATTATGTTTAAAGATTCATGATATGCTTTCAACTATTTCATCTAGTTTATTTCTAAAATTCAAGTGATAAGTGGAAGTTCCGTCCTGTTTCTCTCATGGATTGTTTCATCAGTTTCATAGATACGACCACAAAGAGTAGAGAGGTGAGAAGTATATAGAATGGAGAAAATGAATGCTCCATTTCAATGAGATTCAGCTATCAGTTGCGTGAATGCAATTTTGGGAATGTTAAGTTTTATGGAAGAGTTCCAATTATTAACTACTCCATATAAATCTCAATGTATGTTCTCTAGTGCAAATAGTTTACTGTGTACCGGATATCTTTTAGAAATATAAGTCACCTTTCCACAAGTAAATCTACGCCTCTCCCACAAAAATTTTCGTAACTCTTGGCCTTACAATAATCTTAAAGTAGGAAATAATTCATGAACATCGTAGTTTGCTTTAGGCGTGATTAATAATAAATCATCGTGACTATGGGTACGGTTCCCGTGACATAGTCATGATACATAATTCTCAAATTCGGGTGTGCATTTCATGTGACCCGATCCTAACAACTTCAAATAATAAAATAAATATGTTGCAAATCGCGGGTGCATTTCATGTAGCGTGGTTTGTAATGTGTCCCCAAACAAACAAGTGTACGACAATCGTAACTTGTTCCAGAAATAATTCCATAAATAATTAAAAAAAGGTTGAAAGCTAAAAATGCACACTAGGTATAAAATATGTTGTTAATCAGATAATTGGGTCAATTAATAATAGTTGAGCGACCGTGCTAAAACCACGGAACCCGGGAATGCCTAACACCTTCTCCCTGGTTAGCAGAATTTCTTACCCGGATTTTTGTGTTTCGCGGACTGTAAAACAGAGTCAATCTTCCTCGATTCGGGATTTTCAACCGGTGACTTAGGACACCATAAATTCTCCCAGGTGGCGACTCTAAATTTGATACAAGTAATCCCGTTTTGGTTATTGTCACTTTAATTGGAAAAAATCCCCTCGCCCTTTCGAGTGGAAAAAGAGGTGTGACACCAGGTAAAAACCCAAAACACAAATGTGGAGAACTCCCAAATCGGGGTGTCATTTAGCTCATGAGTGTCTATATATCACCAGTCTAGAAAAGTAATGTCTATGAACGTTTGGATCTAAATACAATAAAAGAAAAGATAAGGAAGGAGAAACAAGGACTGCGAACGCCAGGCAGCTACCTCGAAGTCTCTAACGATCAGCTGTGAGAAATATCAACACCCACTATGTCTAGAAACACATGGATCTGCACGTGAAGTGCTGGGTGTAGTATGAGTACAACCAACTCAGTAAGTAATAATACTATATAAAGAACTGAAAGTAGTGACGAGCTCTTCGATTATAGTTCAACTTCAGAAATCTCAACATAGGAAGATTGGCATGCTTTCACGTTCGACAATTTAGGCCGAATCAGTTATGTCATATCAATTCAAGTAAAACAAAATATAACATCTTTAAGAAAACTTGCAGACAAAGATATACGACAACTATGTGCAACAATAATGAAGTCAAGAGCACTCTCTCATAGAAACAGTCACTCAATCTTTCTCAATACCTCAGCACACACTCGGCACTCTGCACTCAACACTCGTACTCAATAGGTACATTTGCTTACGTGGGGTGTATAGACTCCGGAGGGGCTCTTTCAGCCCAAGCACTATATCACTGAGACGTGCAGTCCGATCCCATAATATAGCCATAAGGCCTGTTGCAGCCATAAGGCCTGTTGCAGCGTGCAACCCGATCCATACATATACAACCCTAAGGCTCGTCGCGACGTGCAACCCGATCCATATATATACATCCATAAGGCTCGTTGCAGCGTGCAACCCGATCCATGTATATACACATCGCTCACAGCTCGGCACTCAGGCCCTAACTCGGTCACCAACCTCTCCAGTCTCACGGGCTCTCTAAAATTATAAAAATCATCCCAAACAGAGATGATATAATGTATCAACAAGAAACAAGAAGAGACTGAGATGTGATACGCACGAAAAATTATGATTGAGCACAACACCGCAATTAGCAAATAATTTAACAAGTACACGACCTCTGCGGGTCCCAACAGTATCAACAGATATCCTAAATATGATTTCTAACATGATTTGCAGTTAAATTTCTATAACACGGGGAGAGCATATAGCTAACAAGATGTTATTCAACTCTACAGTTTCATGGAATGGACCAAGTCACAATACTTATGGTGCACACCCATATGTCCGTCACCTGCATATGCGTCACCTCCAAACAAATCTCATAACTCATAAGTCAGGGTTTCATACCTTCAGAACCAGATTTAGAACTGTTACTTACCTCAATCCAAGAGAAACTCTACTCCAACATGCCTTTGCCTCCCGAATCGATATCAAAATGCCTCGAATCTAAGCACAAACAATAAGATACAATCAATACGTGTCACGACCCAAATTTCACTAAAGGTCGTGATGGCGCCGGACACCACTGTCAGGCAATCCAACCCAAAATACTTAATTAAATTCTCATTTTAATACTCTTGAAAACTATGACTTTTCTTCAAATCTACCAATTTAAGAAGATAATTGCTTCAAGTCAAATTAAATAATAAGCAATCAACACAAAATACTCCATAACCATCCCAGAACCCGGTGTCACAAGTGCATGAGAAATTTTTATGAAAAATCGAATAAAGTACAACAGTTGTCCGAAATACAATTGGACAGAAAATAAATAGAATCCTGAGAGAGACTGTACTAGCTGCGGATCGCCTCGAGGAAATATAGCTCACCTAGTCTCCGTGTCAACCATGCTGCTACGCCTGCTAAGCCATTAGTGGCGCATGTGCCTGTGCAACAAAAATGCACAGAAGTGTAGTATGAGTACAAAAACAACGTGTACTCAGTAAGTATCCCGCCTAATCTCGAAGAAGTAGAGACAAGATGGAACTACGACACTTACTAAAGGTCCAGTAATGATATTATTAATGCAATGACCCACGGATTTATCAAGAACAACGGTAAAATTCAAATGAGTCACTAAACAGGTGAAAATTCCTTTTTATTTAAAGTCTTCGGATTCATAATCCATTAATTAACAATTATCTCAAGTCGGGAGAGCAGACAACAATATCGATAAATCTCAAGGCAAGCAATACAAGCATGCGCAATTCATGCCGAGGTTGTACGGCCCGATCCAACAGAAATATAAATTGTGCACTGCCGAGGGTCGAGTGGCACGAACCATAGATGCATCTATTACCCCGCTCGCGAATCACACATGCGACGCGGTCAAATTTAACTAAACAATCACCCTGCTCGCGAATCATACATGCGACGCAGGTACACATAGAAATACATGCTCAATCAGCAAATTAAGAATTTATCGGGGAACATTTATCCAAATAAAAGTCAATTCTCTTTTATTGATTTAAGAAAAAAGAAGTTTAATCCTCCTAGAAATTCATTTACCAATTCGATAAGATTTAAAAAATTCAACTGTCAATAAGATCACAGATATTCCAAGTATAGCATGCTTTTTGGGTCCTAGACTACCCGGACTTACACATATTAGTAGTTACGCACTGACTCTCATCACCTCGTGCATACGTAGCCCCCCACAAATAGGAGCACATAACCAATTATTTCACCTATGGGGACAATTCCCTCTTACAAGGTTAGAAAGGAGACTCACCTCGCTCTGAAGATCCATAACCGGCCTTCCACGCCCATCCGAAAACTCAAATTGATGCACAACGCTCCAAAACTAGCCAATAGTTACGCAAATCCATTAATACATGATAAACTACTCATATTAATCCAATTTATAACAATTCCTAACCCCGGTCGGAAAGTTGACAAAAACGCCCTCGGGCCCACGTGCCCGGATTTCCAAAATTTTTGAAGAATAAGTTTACCCATAGCCTCACGAACTCAAATATATAATTTTCTCTTAATTCCATACCTAAAATCGTGGTCAAATTCCAAGAATATAAATTTCTAGGTCTTTCTACCAAAACCCCAAATTTCTACCAATTTACATGCTAAAATCCATACATTATCGATGTATTTAACTCAAGATGGATGGGATTAGCTTACCTTATCGTTGATGATGAAAAATCCCACTTGAAGCTCTCCCTAAAATCGCCCAAGCCAAGAAAATATGAGAGAAAATGGCCAAATCCCGATTTTTAAAACACATTTCTGCCTCCAGCACTTTCCGCACCTACGGTCCCTTGACCGCTTCTGCGGTTCCGCAAGTGCGAGCCAATCCACCGCTTCTGCGGTTTCCTCCAGGCTCCCCTTTTCCGCTTCTGCGCTTCTATTCCCGCAGATGTTGTCCCGCTTCTGCGGCCAAACGACCGCATCTGCGGTCCCGGCTCTCATTTGCCAAAACCGCATCTGCGACTATTGGGCCGCTTCTGCGGCTCCGCACCTGCGGGCCTATTCATGCAGGTGCGGTTACACCAGCAACCAGCAACTTCGGCCTTCCAAAAATTCTATTTTCGATTCGTTAACCACCCGAAATCCACCCGAGGCCCCCGGGACCCCAACTAATCATACCAACCAGTTCCAAAACACATTACGGACTTGCTCGAGGCTTCAAATCATATCAAACAACGCTAAAACCACGAATCGACCGCCAATCCAAGCTTATGAACTTTAGAATTTTAAACTTCTACTTTCGATGATTAAACCTATCAAATCACGTTCGATTGACTTCAAATTTTGCGCATAAGTCATATTCGACATTACTGACCTACTCCAACTTTCAGAATCGGATTCCGACCCCGATATCAAAAAGTCCACCTCCGGTCAAACCTCTCAAAAACCTTCAAATTTCTATCCTTAGCCAAATGGCTCCAAAATGCTCCACGGACATCCGAATTCACTTCCGATCGCGCTCCCAACTCCAGAATCACCATACGGAGCTATTTCTAGACTCGGGATCCCAAAAAGATATCGATAACACTGAAATTCACTTCAACCCCAAACTTATGAAATTTTTTCCAAAATGCTAACTTCCACAATAGGCGCCAAAACGCTCCCGGGTCACCCAAAACCCGATCCGGGCATACGCCCAACTCCGAAATCATCATACGAACTTGTTGGAACCCTCAGATCCCGATTCCGAGGTCGTTTACTCAAAAATCCAATCCTAGTTGATTCTTCCAACTTAAAGCTTCCGAAATGAAAATCCTCCTTCCGAATAAACCCCGAACTTACCGAAATTCAATTCCGACCACGCGTACAAGTCGTATTACCTGAATAGAAGCTACTCATGGCCTCGAACTGCTGAACGGCGCACTAGGGCTCAAAACGAGCGGCCGGGTCATTACATCCTCTCTCACTTAAACATACGTTCGTCCTCGAACGTGCTAGGGACTGTGCTGGGGTTGTCTGAAATCACTACTTAATACCCCGTGCACCTACCCGTGCTACCACAACTTAGTTGGGCACATCAGCTCGATCAAATCTAAAGATAACCTCTTTCATTCAGGCAAATAAGCCTTGGAGCCCAGTTTCAACATCTGAAATTCTCTGCCAGTCTTGTTCCAATATATGCTCACCGTATCAATAACTACACGCAGCACCCAAAACACAACTGCATACCTTAGCTAAATTCACACCTTGCACCACTTTACTCACAGGACCACAATAGCATCCTCTGATTGAATAAACGAAATTCCACGAATCTGATGCTCCCATTGCATCTCATGACCTACATAGGTCTTGCTCTGACTCTTACAATACCGCCAAGACGGAAAAGGTGTGTAGAAATTCATAACCAACTATCGAACCAACAATTCATCAGGCCTATACTCCTGACAAGAACCATCACCTTATTCTGAACCAAATAATGGTATTTGCTCCTTAATACACTTCACATATTCAGATTGCACTGATCCTAAGTCCAATGATCTCGTCTCACCCAGTACGAATTGCTCAAGCAATAGCCACACCCGGACATGGTCAAAAGTCTCATATGATACCACGACGTGCCAATAGGCTACCAAATCGAACGCGATACCATAGGAAAACGACTCTGAAAAGGAAATCCAATTACCCCGCTCGCGAATCATACATGCGACGCGGTCAACATATTTGAACAGACACCCCACTCGCGAATCATGGATGCAATGCGGGCACACAGCTAATATAAGTTCCTCTCAGGAAAAGAGGAAACAACACACATAAAAACAGATACGGGGAACTGTACTCAACATCACACTGTTGCGGTGTGCAACCCGATCCAGATATCATACCCATAGCGGCGTGCCACCCGATCCACACATAGATTTCACATAAGGAAATATACATCGAGCTAAATTGCTCATTACAACCAAATGCCGAATATCGATCACAAGCACGCTAAGTGCATAATACCATCCCTGGGGAGACAAATAGTGCCATAGGCTACAAAACTCAAGCACAACTGAGGTGCGACATACGATCTGAATCTCGAGAGCCCTCCTGCTCACATAACATCATCTCTACGCGGAACCTCAACACATAAGCAATTTCCCAAGCCGTCTCAGAACTCACACGGCGCAATGTATCATTACATGAAATATCTGACGACGATATAACACCCTGACTACTCCTCCCTAAGGAGCGCATTACTGAAATGAACACATCTGGCTTGATATAGAGCCCCATATTCACATTTGAATCCATCCACAGACCTCTAGCTGATCCTGATCGCACCGAACTAGACTAATAACCTTTCAAAGGTCCATAATAGCTCCCCTTTCTCTCATAACACATAAGAACAACCATCATAACCGGAGTAATCATCCACAGTCCACAACCCAATAAACCGAGTGCCCTCCAGGCATAAATTCTCAAATTAACGATACCACCATAATCTGCCTACTCGGTTTCATTCTTCAATCAATCAGTGACTACATGCCACACTTGTACTAATCTTCCCGTGGAACACGCTCCCATG
>NW_017670553.1:496206-503982 GCF_001879085.1 Nicotiana attenuata | reverse complement strand
CCAAACCGCATCTGTGACTATTGGGCCGCTTCTGCGGCTCCGCACCTGCGGCCCTATTCTCGCAGGTGCGGTTACACCAGCAACCAGCAACTTCAGCCTTCCAAAAATCCCATTTTCGATCTGTTAACCGCCCGGAATCCTCCCGAGGCCCCCGAGACCCCAACCAATCATACCAACCAATCCCAAAACACATTACGGACTTACTCGAGGCCTCAAATCATATCAAACAACGCTAAAACCACGAATTGACCTCCAATCCAAGCTTTGTGAACTTTAGAATTTCAAACTTCTACTTCCGATGTTTAAACCTATCAAATCACGTCCGATTGACTCAAATTTTGCGCACAACTCATATTCGACATTACAGACCTACTCCAACTTTCGGAATCGGATTCCGACCCCGATATCAAAAAGTCCACCTCCGGTCAAACCTCTCAAAAACCTTCAAATTTCTATCCTTAGCCAAATGGCTCCAAAATGCTCCACGGACATCCGAATTCACTTCCGATCACGCTCCTAACTCCAGAATCACCATACGGAGCTACTCCCAAACTCGGGATCCCAAACGGATATCGATAACACTGAAATGCACTTCAACCCCAAACATATGAAATTTCTTCCAAAATGCTAACTTCCACAATAGGCGCCAAAACGCTCCCGGATCACCCAAAACCCGATCCGGGCATACGCCCAACTCCGGAATCATCATACGAACCTGTTGGAACCCTCAGATCCCGATTCCTAGGTCGTTTACTCAAAAATCCAATCCTAGTTAATTCTTCCAACTTAAAGCTTCCGAAATGAAAATCCTCCTTCCGAATCAACCCCGAACTTCCCGAAATTCAATTCCGACCACGCGTACAAGTCGTAATACCTGAATAGAAGATGCTCATGGCCTCGAACTGCTGAATGGCGCGCTAGGGCTCAAAACGACCAGCCGGGTCGTTACAATACGGGCTAAAGGAATCAGTTCCACAAGAAATTATAAGATTATAAGTCAAAAGCCGAAATTGGCTAAAAGCCGGCCCCCATGCCCATGTCTCAAAATCCAACAAAAGTTATAAAACCCGAAAGCTCATTCAACCACAAGTCTAGTCATACCAAATTCATCAAAATCCGACACCAAATCGCCACTCAAATCTTCAAACTCAACTCTTCAAATCCCTAGCCTTAAACCCTCAAATTACACCTAAAAAATACACCAACTAGGTACGAAAATCAATGGGTAAACATAATTATTGAAGAAATTTAACCACAAATGACTTACCTCAAGAATCCATTCGAAATCTCTCTAATAAATCGCCCAATTCCGAGTTCAAAATGTAAAAATAAAGCCAAAATCGCAAACTCTAGCATTTTTATGTTCTGCCCAGTCAAATCGCACATGCGGTCCGAAATCCGCTTCTGCGGTCCCGCTTTTTCAGTGAAATCTCCGCTTCTGCGGAAGACACTTCTTTCGCCATCTACCGCACCTGCGCACACATATCCGCTTCTGTGGAAGCGCTTCTGCGCCAACATGTCCGCTCCTGCGAAAAATTCCTGGCCCCTCAACTCCTTCACGCTCCGATTTTGCGCCCACTTCTACATCAGTGGCCTCGCAGGTGCGGAAGGAACCTCGCACCTGCGACCTCTGCCCATTTCCTTCTTTGCCGCTTCTGCAGCCCCTTTCTCGCTTCTGTGAGCTCGCACCTGCGGTGCCCACTCCACAGGTGCGATTACACCAGCAGTTACAAAACTTCAGCAATCCTTCAACTTGAAACCTTGATCCGTTAACCACCCAAATTCAACTCGAGCCCCTCAGGCCTCAATCGAATATACCAAGAAGTCTTAAAACACCATGAGAACTTATTTGAGCCTTCAAATCACCTCAAACAACATCAAAAACATGATTCGCACATAGATTCAAGCCTAATGAACTTTGAAATTTCCAAATTCTACAAACGACGCTGAAACCTACCAAATCACGTCTGATTGACCTCAAATTTTGCACACAAGTCACAAATGACACCACGGACCTACTCCAACTTCCGGAATCCCAAACCGACCTCAATATCAAAAAGTCCACTCCCGGTCAAACTTCCCAAAAATTCAACTTTTGTTGTTTCAAGCCTAATTCCATTACGAACCTCCAACTCGCAATCCAGACTTGCTCGTAAGTCTAAAATACCCAACAGAGCTAACAGAATCAACGAAATTCAAATCCGGGGTTGTTTACACATGAGTCAATTCCGGTCAACTTTTTCATACTTAAACTTTCAATTATGAGACTAAGTGTCTCAATTTATTCCGAAATCTCTCCAGACCCAAACCAACTAACCCGGAAAGTCATATAACAGCTATAAAGAACATAAGGAGCAGAAAATGGGGGAACGGGCGCTACAACTCTTGAAACGATCGGCTGGGTCGTTACATCTCCTCCCCTCATCCTTTCCACCTCCAAATACTCAACGTTTTCTGAACTCTATTTTTTTTCAAGAATTTAATTGTTCTTCTAAAAATTCACGCAAAACCAAAGGAACTAATGTGCTACATTATTTTTTACGCAAAAATAACATTGAAATTTGTAATCTATAACTAAAAAGAAAATACTCTTTTTTTTGGTTAAAAAAAGAAAGTACTCTTTCTACAACATGAAAATAAAGTACCTAATATTTTGAATTAAAAGAAAATATGTTTTTTGTATCATGAAAAGAAAGTACTTTTTTTTGTTGAAATGAAAGAAAATACTTTTTACTAAATTTTATTGAAATGAAATAAAATACTTTTTTTACATCATGAAAAGAAAGTACTTATTTTTTGTTAAAATGGAACCAAAAAAAAAAATACTTTTTTAAACCATGAAAAGAAAAGTACTCATCTGTTGAAATAAAAAAAAGTACTATATCTATAACTCACGTATATGAAGACTTTACTCAAAATGGGCTGAAATTCAGCCAAACACGATATATGGGTTAGGGAAAAAAATTAAATTCATTTATTTGCCGATTTTATATTAAAACGATAATAAATGTGAACGGCTATTTTTGGTGATTATTGAGGGCTAACAGTTGAAATCTTCCATTTGAAGAACAAGTCAGCGAAAAACTGTTTAATGAGTAAAGTACCAATTAAACAATTTATAATATTTTCTTTATTTTTCTAAAAAGATCAGACCACCAAGTATGGCGAAGGATTAGGTCTGAGCCCTACTCATAGATTATTAATTACCCAAAAAGGCAATATATTGGGTTGAGGGACATCCTGCCTAATCTGCCTAATTACGTACAAGATGAAGACTGAAAAGGTCGTGCAGTGACTTTTTGTTCAGTTTTGTTCAATGGTAGTGCAGATTAATTACAAGTGACAATTCCACTATTCTATGGTTTGAGATTTAGAGCCCGTTTGGAAAGTCACATTTTAAATGGATTTGGGTGTAATTACACAGTTTGGCATGTTTGTTTGGCATGAAATTTGGTGTAATTGGAGGAGTGTAATTACACTCTCCAATTCTCAAGGGGGAGGTGAGAATTAGTGGTAATTACACTGTGCAATTACAAGGTTGCTTTTTAGTTTCTTTTCTTTTTGCTTTTATTTTAATTTATTTTCTTTATAACTTTTCATTTTTATTATTCTAATTTCTTTAATTTTAATTTCTTTTAAAATTTTAAAATATATTTTTCTTTGTACATTATTTATCTCTTATTTCTCTATCTTTACTTCTTGTGATTCCATGCAATTGCTTATATTTTATTTATTTATTTTTTTATTCTTTTTTTTGAAACAACACCTCCTAATATTAGAAATAATGGGTCAGTAATAAACTTGGCATATAATGAGTGATGCACTTAAAGTGAAATTTCGTTGGTGAATGTGGTTATAAACTTACCATGTTTTCTAACCTTAAGTTGCGGTGGAACTTACTATTATTATGTTGGAATTTGACAAATGTTAAACTATCTTATTTTTATTTGAATTTTAAAATTGAGTTATATTCATTGTTCCCTATTTTAGTAGTATTGACTCATATTGCATGTTGTTCATTTTTTAGTTAGAACTGATAGATTAGTTTTGTCAAACAATTGAATAATGTTATGACACTATATTTATAAATATTAATTTATTTTATCAAACATGAATTCCATGATGTTTTACAAAACGTATATATTTGGTTTTTGTAAGTATCTAAACTAAATATTATTAATTTAAAAAATATACTATATAAATTATTTTTACAATATTAGTTATAAATATATGATTACTAATTAATGTATATTCACGAAAAAATACATCTTAAATACCAAATATAATATTATTTATACTTATAAAAATTTATAGGCATATATTTATTATATTAATTATTAAGTTTTGATAATTACTTAATTTAAAATTTAATCTAACTGTGTAATTACACTTGTGCAACCAAACAGTAAACTTGTAATTATACTATGACAAACAAACAGGTCGGTGTAATTACACAACTGTATAATTACTAGGCTGTGTAATTACTACCCTAGTAATTACACCAATTCCAATTACAGTGTAATTACACAGTGTAATTACCACCAATTCTCACCTCCCCCTTGAGAATTGGAGAGTGTAATTACACCCCTCCAATTACACCCAATTCCATGCTGACCAAGTAATTACTTGGCCAAACAAACATGTCAAACTGTGTAATTACACCCAAATCCATTTCCAACGTGGCTTTCCAAATAGGCTCTTACTATTCTAAATATGATAAAATTATGTTGAATAAAATATAATAAAAAGTTTAAAGGCCACTGACGAAATTGTTTAATGCAACGGTATGCCCCTTGAAATTCTCGTCTTTAAAGCTGCACAAGCACAATGCAACATATAAGGCCCACCAATTTGAGCAACATAACAGTAAAAAATTGCTGGAATAATTTTACTAGATGAATTAACACCTATTACTAGAGCTCGACTTAATAATACGAATAATATCAATCAGGTAAATATATTAAAATATTTCACATATCGTTATAATGTTAATAATTACATCATTTCTTTATTTATTTGCAAGATTCAATAGTAAAGGAAATATTTTTAATAATTTTTAATTAAGTGTTTCTCTAAATATGACTTATACGGGCTTATCCCAATATAGTATTTTCTTTCAAGAACATCTCCTAGCTATGTCCTAGCTTTACTCAGATGTTGACGCTAATATTAAAACACCTTTTATTGTCATTCTTATAACAAGTTCGTAGTTTTTAATTGACTTAATTTTTATTATTTGCACATAAATTTTTTAATACTTTTGCAAATGCATGAAATTCATATTCTCCACCTCATGATCAGGTTTGTATTAAATGAGTTTTTATTTTTATTTTTAATTTATATATTTATATATTAACATATAGATGCCACTAAAATTTTGCAGGCAAATCTTTTTGAGAGTCAAGGATCACAATTTTAAGAATTTATTATGATTTATATCAATTTAGTTTTAGTTAATTTTTATTATTATATATGAGATATTAGAACTTAAAAATAATGGTATCATAATAAGATATATAGTGCTATATCTTTTGAGTACATTATTAATGTAGTGATACTTGTTAGATTACTTTGGAAAAGGTTAAACAGTACCGATTCCAAATTATTTGTGATTTGTACTATCATATTATCAGGGTCCAACATTTTGCATTAGTTGCGTAATAGCGGATTCGTAGGTCAATAAATTATTGGATTTGAAATCGAACTATCTACCGTGGACGGATTTGGATGGAAGGGGTTAGCTTTCTAAATGGCAGAGCCATTGCATTATACGGTTCCGTCGGTTGCCTTTAATTTTTTTATTATATTTTATTCAATATTGTTCTACCATATTTAGAATAGTATATCTCATCCATAGAATAGTGGAATTGCCACATATAATTAATCTGCACTATCATTGAGCAAAAATGGACAAAAAATCAATAGAGGGGATCTCATCCCTCAAAAACTATGCTAAAATTGAGGACACTAGCTCCTCTCTTACAATTTGGATGTGGTATAGTAATAAGTGGAATTAAACAAGGAAAACGAAAAAATTAATGAAAAGACTTGGTTTTTCACACATGAAGTTATGACTTGGAGGAGCAGGATGTTAGGATTGAAAAAATCAGGAATCATGCGGAAGCTAGCAAAAAAACCTTGCACGACGATAAATTCAACAACAAAAGAGACACAAACATTTAACGTGATTCGGTCAATTGACCTACGTCCACGACGGAGACGAGCAATCCACTATATAAAAAGAGAGTACAAAATTATAGAGAGAACAACCTCACGAAGAGGAAAACACAAGTGACACACTAACACTTGTCCCGTAAAGTTCTCCTCCTAAACAAGACTCTCAAGCCCCCTATGGCTACATTGTGGATGTTGTTGAATGAGAAGGATGGATCTTCAATTTATAGAACTCCAAACATTTTCCTATAAGAAAAAGGACTAGTCAAATATGGAAGAATTATAATTTCTTTATAGAAGAAGAAGAACTCAATTATGGTAAATATGTGGTCCTTTCCTTCATGAGATAGGAAAATCAATTATGGTAAGAAAATCTGGACAAACACCTAACAATTCTCCCCCTTTGCCTGTATTTTCTGATAAAATAAACTTGATCCACCTTCTCCGCATAGCCTTCAACAGGATCGCATCTCTAAATCTCCACCACAAAGTTTGTCTCAACGTGCGTAGCACACGGGTCAAATTTCTCAGACAAAAATCACGATTATCGTCAAATATGTTGCGGCTAGAACTGAACCTGCCAAGATGAACATATCTTGAACCTCGCTCTGATACCACTGGTTAGGATCGAAAAAATCAGGAATCATGCGAAAGCTAGCAAGCAAACCTTGTACGACGATAAATCCAACAACAAAAGAGAAATCTACCAAAAGAGACACAAACATTTAACGTGGTTCGGTCAATTGACTTACGTCCACGACGGAGATGAGCAATCCACTATATAAAAAGAGAGTACAAAATATCGAGAGAACAACCTCACGAAGAGGCAAACACAAGTGACACACTAACACTTGTCCCGTAAAGTTCTCCCCCTAAACAAGACTCTCAAGCCCCCTATGACTACATTGTGGATTCTGCTGAATGAGAAGGATGGATCTTCAATTTATAGAACTCCAAACCTTTTCCTACAAGAAAAAGGACTAGCCAAATATGGAAGAATTATAATTTCCTTATAGAAGAAGAAAAACTCAATTATGGTAAATATATTGTCCTTTCATTCATGAGATAGGAAAACCAATTATGGTAAGAAAATCTTAACAAATACCTAACACAGGAGGAGGTTGATTTCTTGATGCAATTGTTTGAAGAGCACTTTGAGTAATTTATGAGCTAATTTATCAGCTATAAGAAAAGAGTGATATCTAAAGATATCTTTGTTACCGCCAAGGAATATGGTGAAATGGATATTAATCTCTCCATCCATAATTAGAGGTCTTGGTTTCGAATCTTGAGAATAGAAAACTCTCGTAAAATGCGCTTGGGTGAACCCCAATTAGTCTTGGTTTTAGATAACGGAAACACAAAAAATGGAAGATATCTGGTGTGTTTGGTATGAAGAAAAATATTTTTATGGAAAATGAGTGATTTTATGACTTATTTTTCCTTGTTTGGTTCGTGAGTATAAAACTTTTTTCGAAAAATATTTTCTTGTGTTTGTTTAGAGAGTAGAAAATTTAGGAAAATATTTTTTTATCCTACCCTCCTGACTCACCCCCTTCTCCCAAGTCCCCATGTTTCATGATCTCTCTCCCCTCCCCCCCT
>NW_017670553.1:448279-496186 GCF_001879085.1 Nicotiana attenuata | reverse complement strand
AATTCACACAAACCCAAAGAAACTAATGTGGGGCATTAATTTTTTACGCAAAAATAAACTTTGAAATTTGTGTTCCATAACTAAAAATAAAATACTTTTTCTACAACATCAAAATAAAGTATTTATTTTTTTGAAATAAAAAAAATATATTTTCTTAATCATGAAAAGAAAATACTTTTTTGTTGAAATGAAAGAAAATACTTTTTCTACAGCATGAAAAAGAAACTTTTTTTTGTTGTAATGAAAGAAAAGACTTTTTTTACATCATGAAAAGAGAGTACTTTTTTTTGTTACAACCGAAAAAAAATACTTTTTTATATCATGAAAAGAAAAATACTCATTTATTGATATGAAAAAAAGTACTCTATCTATAACATAAAGAGAAAGTATCATTAATAATATTTCTATTTAGGGTGGGCGGTTGGGGGCGAGAGTGGGTGGAGGTTGGGGTGGATAGGTGGTGGGGTGGGTTAGTGGGGGGCGGGTGGAGGTGGATTGGTGGGTATGAGAAATAGGGTGGGGAATGTTAAAAAAGAGTTTTGGAGAAGGAAAACATTTTCCTCCAATTGGAGGGAAATTAGTTCATGAGGAAAATATTTTCCAAAATATTTAAGCCAACCAAATATGAGAAAATTAAAAAATATTTTTCGGAAGATATTTTTCTTCGTACCAAACACACCCAAGTGTTACATTATGCTCATTGCATTCAGTTATAAATAGGTTTGGAGTAGCGCGAGTCCTAATTAGTCGGGTGCATACATTTTGAATGCCAAAAGCATAAGGAAAATAAAAACAAAATATCAATGTTCCAGTTTGAATATTGCATTTAGTTACCATAGGTTTTGGAGAAGACAATATATATGACATGCATATTGCTGGCAAGTAAAACCATTTGCGCTAAAGTCATGGATGAATTTCTAAAGTTGGAGACATCGATAGGAATATACTCATTTACTAATTACTCATAAGAACTGGCCCGGGTGAACAAAATGGCCAGTAACTTTTTCTTGTGGCAGTTTGCTTTCTCCAAATTTTCTATACTTCACAAAGATAGTCTCCCAATTTTGGAGAAAAAGGGATTTAAGGCTTTAATAACCTTCCCGCTAATTAAGACACAAACATTATGTGTAACGGCCCAACCCCTTATTTTGAGCGTTTATACTCCATTAGTTGATTTTGGATTTTCTATATTTTCATATCATGTATTTGGACTTGTATAGTTGTATGCGTGTTTGGTTTGAGCCCGAGAGGCTCTGGATGAGTTCGGCACCATTGCATATAACTAGTAATTAAGCTTAAGAATTTCATAAGTTGACTTTAACCCTCGATTTGAGTAGTTATGTCGATTCATGTTTCGAGATCTTGGATAAAAGGATATTTCGAATTAAGTCCATAATAGGAAGCCTCATTAATTAAATTATGTTGTCATTGTTGTGCCTGAATAATTAAGAATTAAATGTAATCATATTTCAAAGTAAGACCCAACAGTTTTAGAAAAGAATTTTAAACCCTAAGACTTGTGGCTATATAAAGGGGCTAGAGATTTTACTACATGTTTGGAGAAATTCGCCGACGCGAATTTCGCCAATTCCATGTATTATTCGGGTAATAGTACTGTAGAAGGCCGTAGAACTAGAGGTTGATTTTGTGGACGATTTTTGTTTGTGCTTTGAGACTTTTTTTTTGTTTGCCGTCACACTTCGAGAGATAAGCATCGATTTTGCATTTGATTAAATCTATGTTTTCGTAATGTCTATATCTCATGTAAGTGATCCTATAGCTTCCATTATTCAGTCATATTTTTCATCACAAAATAGCATGCATTACCTGCGCTGAATATCTGTTATTGCGATATTACATAAAGTGACATTAAAATATAATAAATTTTTATAGAATCATCTTAGCATCCTAACTTTGAAAAGGCACTAATAAGTTCACTTTTACACATTACACAAGAGATGTTTCGAATGTTACAATTACAAAGTACGAGAAACTAAAGAGAAAGCATCATGTTATTTCATAATCACTGTCAGCTACAATAAAATGTTACTGGACTTGCTGAAAAAGCACCTTGGATATGTGAAAGTTGATTATTTCCTAACTAACGTGTGCGCCATAATAGAAAGTTTTAAAAACTGCAAGAAAAATTTGCTTAATGTCTTGGTTGATGTTGCTTGAGGTGTTACCTAATACTAACTTTACAAGAGCTTGCATCTCGAGTTCAATGTTGGCGTTATTTGAGCTGTTAGTCACCTAGCATAGAGGAATAGAGGAATTAGAATAGAAGTAAAAAGAATTTTTCAATTTCACAGATCTAATGTGCCAAAATCATAAAAATAACTTTTTAAATGGAAAATAAACTCAGTCGTGCTTATATATCACAAAAACTATACAAATGCAAGAAAATACTGATTTTGCTCCCATAAAAATAAGTAGGTTGCACTTCAGCGCACCTTGTAATATCAATGTTACACCCAATAATATTTTATAAAAAACATTTTCAAATCCATTCTAAAACCCGTTGTCTTACACCATGAGACACATCACGACTTTTTAAATGGGTTAGAAAATGTTATGTTTTCCATTTTTTTAAACGTTTATATTGATAAATATATGTAATTTGAGTTTCTCTAACGACCCAAACGGTCGTTTTGAGCTTTAGCGCGTCGTTCAACAGTTTGAGGCCAATAGCAGCTTCACTTCAGGTATTATGACTTGTACGCGTGGTTGGAATTGAATTCCGGGAAATTCGGAGTTGATTTGGAGAAAGAATTCTCATTTCGGAAGCTTTAAGTTGAAAGAATTGACTAAGATTGAATTTTTGAGTGAACGACCTCGGAATTAGGATTCAAAGGTTCCAGCATGTTCGTATGATGATTTTGGACTTGGGCATATGTCCGGATCGGGTTTTGGAAGACCCGAGGAACATTTCGGCACCTATTGTGGAAGTTGACATTTGAAAGAATTTCATAAGCTTGGGTTGAAGTGCATATCAGTGTTATCGATGTCCGTTTGGGATTTCGAGTCTGGGAATTGCTCCGTATGGTGATTTTGGTGTTGGGAGCGCGAACGGAAGTGAAGTTTGACCGAGAGTTGACTTTTTGATATCGGGGTCGGATTCCGATTCCGAAAGTTGGAGTAGGTCCGTAATATCGAATATGACCTGTGTGCAAAATTTGAAGTCATTCCGGAATGATTTTGGTAAGGTTTGAGACACTTTGTCTCTTTTAAGGAAGCTTAAGTTGGAAAAGTCAATCGGATGTTGACTTATGTGTTAGAGGGCTCAGAGAAGTTTTGGAGGTTCGTAGTAGATTTAGGCATGAATTGGCAAAGTTGATATTTTTGGCGTTTTCCGGTTGATATTTTGATATTGTGAGATTTTGATATAGGGGTCGGAATGGAATTCCGTGAGTTGCAGTAGTTCAGTTGTGTCATTTGGGATGTGTGTGCAAAATTTCATGTCATTCGCACATGGTTTGGTTGGGTTTTTGATCTAAAAAGTAATTTGGAATATTTTGAAACTCTTAGGCTTGAATGCGATGCGAATTTGGTGTTGTGATGTTCTTTTGAGTGTTCCGAAGGTTGGAACAAGTTTGAATGATGTTATGGGATATGTTGGCATATTTGGTTGAGGTCCTAGTGGCCTCGGGTGAGTTTTGGGTGGTTAAACGGACTATTTCATCTTTAGAAAAATTGCAGATTTTTTTTTTTAGCTTTAGCTGTGCACCAAAAATTTCTGGTGCGAGGAGTCCAGTTTGGAAGCTCATATCTTGCAATCTATAAGGAATCAGAAAAATTGCAAAACATAAAAGTTGTAACCCTTTCATTCTAGTTTCCAGAAAGTTAAACCATTTATAATTTGGATATTCGATCAGAAAGTTATGAAGGATCGAAAATGGCTGGTGGAGCAATTTGGACAGAATTTTCTAATGCACTTTAGAAGCACATATCTCGGAATATATAAAGAGCTATATGGTGTACAACCTATCAAATAAAAGATCTTCGAGTCTAGTTTCTATATCTTCAAACCGTTTGTCATTTGAATATTTCCACAAGGGGTTATAGGCGTTTTAACAGAAGGTGTACAGTAGGGAAAAATAGTAAGAGGATGTACAACCTGCACAGCGCAAGGTACAACTCAATGAAGTATGGGCAGATTGTTTTAAACACGAGTTTTAGCCCATTTCTTTCATTCCTTTCATTTGGCTTGGACGATTTTGGAGAGCTCAAGGAGGGATTTTCACCAAGCAACACTAGGTAAGTGATTTCTTCCTATTTTTTTTTTGTTAAATATGTGATCTTACATGGATTTAGACATGAAAATCAGTAGAAAATGGTGGAGTTAGGGCTTGAGACTATGAAACCTTCTAGGGATGATTTGAGGGGTCAAACGAACTCCGATTTTCGAGTTCTTTATATGTATGGACTCGTGAGATGATGAAGAACATTTTGGTATAAAGTTTATCCAGTTCCGCGATGATTTCGGGATTTGTGCCCGTTACTGATTGTTTTCGCTTGGGCTTTGTTTCCTTAGCATATTGTGATGTATTCGCTCTGATTGTGGATAGATTCGACGCACGTGGAGGCCGACTTGAGGGGCAAAGGCGTCGCAAGCTAGAGATTTCGCCTGTTCGAGGTGAGTAATGATTGTAAATGATATTCTGAGGGTTTGAAACCCCGGATTTGGTGACTTGCATGCCGGATAGCGAGCGTGGGGTAGAGCACCGTTGGGGATTGTGACTTGGTCCGTCCCGATTGATGAATTTACTGCGTATTTGACCGAAATTTACTTGTTTAATTTGGGCTGATTGCCATATTTGGGCTTCGTGCCAGCTATTTGAACCCTTCGGGGATTGTTGTTGATATTTCCTCACTGTTTTGAGTTTATACTTGAACTCAGTCATGTATTTTCCACTGTTTTTAAGACTCAGCCAAGTTTATTTTGCCTTAACACTTGAAATGATATTTCCAATAATATTTTGCGCTGAGCATCACGTTTTACTGTGGCCCGAGTAGCTTGTGTGATCTTTGACTGGGTAAGGCCGAGGGCCTGTATTGTGAGGATACTTTTGGATCGGGCTGCACGCCGCAGCAGTATTATACTGATATTGATATGAGGCCGAGGGCCTATATTGATGCCACGAGATGGCTTGTTATTGCGCTTGGGCCATAAAGGCCCCCTCCCGGAGTCTATACACCCCCAGTGAGTGCCGTCGACAATAAATATGGATCGGGCTGCACGCCGCAGCAATATATGGATCGGGCTGCACGCCGCAGCGGTACTGGTATATTTTTATGTGTTTACTTTATTTCATTTGTCTGCCATTATATGTTGTTTGTGCTACTTCATGTGATATCTACCGGATTGCCCGACATCATCTGTTAATCGAGTGTGGTGCCCGAGGGGCAGACTTCTATGCTTATCTGCACTATTTGTTTTGCAATCATTTGCATGACTGTTGAAAAAGTCATTTTCAAAAGAGGTTTTAAACTGAGCTAAGATATTTTCTAAAGATTTCACAGCTTCACTGCTTCTCTCAAAGGTTTTTACACTGCTTCTATACAGCATGATGGTTTATTTTACGCGATTTCTTATTAATCAGTTGTTATTTACCCTTATTACTCACTGAGTTGGAGTATTCACTTTACTCCCTGCACCTCGTGTGCAGATGCAGGTATTTGCTCACCCGGTAGCGGGTTTTGGGCTTGTCGAAGGCTAAGTTATCGATGTTTGGTGAGGTGACTGCCAGCGTTCGCAGCACCGCATTTCTCCCTTTTGTTTATTAGTCTTATTTGAAATGTTTTTCAGGCCTTGTAGTTGTAGTTATACTCTAATAGATGCTCGTGACTTGTGACACCCCGGTTTGGGCTGTGTTTGGGTTGTATTCCGCACTTAATAAAGAAATATCTGTCTAGACTGTGGTTATTTAAATTATGTTAAAACTGTGCACCAATATTTAAATATTCTGAAAAGGCAAAATGGGATGGTTGGCTAGCCTTGTCTTCACGAGAGTCGCCATCACGACCGTATCGGGGTTTGGGTCATGACAAGTTGGTATCAGAGCCTAGGTTACATAGGTCTCACGAGTCATGAGCAGGTTTAGTAGAGTCTCGCGGATCGGTACGGAGACGTCTGTATTTATCCACGAGAGGCTGCGGAACCTTAGGAAAAACTTCACCTTCTTGAATTCTTATCGTGCGTCCTTGATTCAGCTTGAAAAGTAACTCTTTAAATTCCTTCCACGCATTCGTATGCGTGCATGAGTACTCAGTATCAGATGTGTATCGATGGCTTGTGATTCCCCAACCAAGGGGCGAGATATGATCTCTGTGAATTGATTTTGGGCCAGTCTGGAGGGCTTGAGGCCGGATATTTGCCTATAGCTTCAGCACCGAGGTGCCGATTGTGTGAGCAAATGTCTGTGAACTGATATTTCGGTAGTGTCCCTATTAGTGGAAGTGACGGCTGCATGGCAATGTGAAGAGTATGTTGTGACTGCAAGATGTATTCTTATGAATTAGAAGCGATGAGTTATGGGTGTATGAAGAATCTTTTCTTGTTTCCCAGTTGAGAGTGAAGTAAATTTCATGTTGCGGTATGAGTTCAGACTCGGGAAGACTAAGTGACTGCGTACAGTTTATGAAGGTGGAAGGCATACAGAAATGTTAATTTAAGGCAAGGCAGGTGTGTCATCTCCTGCGAAGAGTTCTGGTGTTGTGTGACCCTTATGTGACTGTTAGAAGATCTCATGTGCAAGTGAAAGGTAAGTGTTGAAATTTGAATTTTGGGTCGCTTAAGAGAGTGGGCTTAACTGTTGCGAGAATGAGTGCGAGATTTGCCGAAGATTTAAAGGACTAGATGATCTGTGTTTTCACAAGCTTATAAAGGATTTGAGTTTAATCTCACTATGATATTGTGGCATCAATAGAGTATAAGTGTTATGAGTTATTGAGTGTATTTTGATCTATGGCTTCGAGCCAAGTGGGGGAGTTTGCTATTGATTAGCTGATTGCACAGTTATGTGCTATGTTGGTTCCGATTTGAGGCATGTGGTGAATCGGTTCTGGTTTGCGGAGATTGAGCCCGAGGATGGCTCGAGTAAATGAAATTTTTTGACTAAGGTAAGGTTATATGCTGCAGTGTCTGAAGTGCTAATGAGGCACAGGTTGGTCGGTTCTTTTGGTCAGGCTAATTGCGGTTTGAGGAGAGTGGATGGCTTGCGAGAATGGTTCTAATGTGTTAAAGATTCTACATGTAACAATTGGGCATCTTAAAGTTGTATATGTGGTTAGACTGAGTTTTCATTGGAAGAGTTCAAGACTTCTGTCATTTCTATATCAATTATGAGATTCTATATATATCAGGGTTAGGAAGGTAATGGTTCCAGATTCGCAGGAAGTCTCGTCGGGGTAGGTATTTTGAACGGGGTGCTTTTGGGAACATTTAAGGAAGTATTCAGCGACTTATGAGCCTTAGACAGTGTGGCTTTATGCTTAGGTCTCGTGTGGCGAGTCCGGGTCGAGGATTGTGATGTGATAGCAGGAACAAGTATCAAGTTGAAGGTAAATTCAGAGGAACTTGAATAGATGGGATAGCTTGGTAGTAGGTCGGCTCGGCATGGGAAATGATGTGATAAGTTCTTTGGGTGCTTATGAGGTAAAGAGTTTCTACAGGTGTTTCGCGATAATGCTCTTGAGTTTTAGTGATCTGCGTAGCTTGGTTGAGTTAGAAGGATTCAGTCCTGACAGTTTAGTTTGTGCAAATGGAGTTCGGAGAGTTCTTGATAGTCTCTGCCACGTTTAGAGATGCGTGTTTTCTTCGAGCGTGAGGAGCATGGGATGTGTATCGATTTTCTTCTAGATGGGATCAATGGAAAGTTCTTGGTTAGTTGAGTACATAGTTGCTTGTGGCTCGGAAGGGATATGAAGTTCTTATGTGTTTGTCCCGGCTAGGATGGTTGTCCTTATGTGTTATAAGAGAAAGTGGGTTATTATGGACCCAGGTAAAGCTATTAGCCTAGTTCAGTGTGAACGGAATCGGCTTGAAGTGTGTGAAAGGATTTAAATAGACTTATGGACCCCATGTGAGTCAGATGTGTTCATTTCAGTATAGCTCTCCTCAAGGAGGGGTGTTGGAATATCAGATGTTGTTCCGTCGTCGTCAAATTCATGTATATTATGATTGTGCCGTGTGAGTTGTGAAACGGCTCGATAGATCCCTATGTATTGAGTCTCTGTGTAGTGATGATGTTACGTGAGAAGGAGAGATCTTGAGATTCAGAGTATATATATCGCACCTCAGTTGTGCTCGAGTTTTATAGCGTATGGCTCTATCGGTCTCCCCAGGATGGTATTATGAGCTTAGCGTGCTTGTGACCGATATTCGGTAAATAGTAATGGTGAGAAATTCAGCTCCGTGTATATCTCCTTATGCAATTTTTATGATGGGATCGGGTGGCACGCCACCACGGATATGTTATTTATACTGGGTTGCACGCCGCAACAGGGTGATGTTGAGTAAGGCTCCTATATTTATTTTTCTTGTGTTTTGCTTCATATTTTCTAAGGAAATCCATGTTAGTTGCGTGAGTTGAGTAGTCCCTTCCTGAATCATTTCCTTATGCATCATGTTCGAGTTGAGGCCTATTGGCGCGTTGTGGCATCATGTGAGACTGTTTGCCATGCCTGGGGTGACTTATTGCATGAGCAGTTCATACTGATGAGACGAAATTATGGTATCAGGGATCGGTGCGATAAGACTATGTAGAAGTATATTACAGGGCAATTACCATTATTTGGTTCGTAATGAGATAATCATTTTAGTCAAGAGGAAAGATTCAATGTTTGGTTAGCTCTGCAGTTGGTTAGAAATTTCTACACATTTCCTCCATAGTGGTGGTATCGCCAACATTATAGCAGGATGTATGTATATATATATATATATATATATATATATATCATAAGGTGCATTGGGAGCATCGGATTCGTTGAATTTTGGCTATTAAGGTTCAGGGAGTGTCATTGTGGTTAGATGATGAATTATGCGGTGCATGATGCTAATTCAGCAAATGTATGCAGTCATGTTTTGGCACATCGTGTGGTAGTTGATAAGGCGTTTAATTATTGGAAACATGCCCGGCAGAGGATTTCGGATGTTGAAAGCCTGGCTCTAAGGCCCATCTTCCTAAATAAAAGAGGATATCTTCAAAATTGTTCGAGCAAGTGTACTCAACTGGGTTGCGGTAGCACGGGCAGGTGCACGAGGTATTAAACATTGATTTCAGATAACTCCAGAGCAGTTCTTAGCACGTTCGAGGACGAACGTATGTTTAAGTGGGAGAGAATGTAACGACCCAAACGGTCGTTTTGAGCTTTAGCGCGTCGTTCAACAGTTTGAGGCCAAGAGCAGCTTCACTTCAGGTATTATGACTTGTTCGCGTGGTTAGAATTGAATTCCAGGAAATTCGGAGTTGATTTGGAGAAAGAATTCTCATTTCGGAAGCTTTATTTGAAAGAATTGACTAAGATTGAATTTTTGAGTGAACGACCTCGGAAGAAGGATTCGAAGGTTCTAGCAGGTTCGTATGATGATCTTGGACTTGGGCATATGTCCGGATCGGGTTTTGGAAGACCCGGGGAACATTTCGGCACCTATTGTGGAAGTTGGCATTTTTGAAAGAATTTCATAAGTTTGGGTTGAAGTGCATATCGGTGTTATCGATGTCCGTTTGGGATTCCGAGTCTAGGAATAGCTCCGTATGGTGATTTTGGTGTTGGGAGCGCGAACGGAAGTGAATTCGGAGGTCCGTGGGTCATTTTGGAGTCATTTGGCCAAAGTTAGAAATTTGAAGGTTTTTGAGAAGTTTGACCGAGAGTTGACTTTTTGATATTGGGGTCGGATTCCGATTTCGAAAGTTGGAGTAGGTCTATAATATCGAATGTGACTTGTGTGCAAAATTTGAAGTCATTCCGGAATGATTTTGGTAAGGTTTGAGACACTTAGTCTCTTTTAAAGAAGCTTAAGTTGGAAAAGTCAATCAGATGTTGACATATGTGTTAGAGGGCTCGGATGTGAGTTCCGATGGTTCGGTTAGCTTTGGGAGGTGATTTATGATTTAGGAGCTTGATCGGAAGGAGTTTTGGAGGTTCGTAGTAGATTTAGGCTTGAATTGGCAAAGTTGATATTTTTGGCGTTTTCCGGTTGATAGGTGAGATTTTGATATAGGGGTCGGAATGGAATTCCGTGAGTTGCAGTAGTTCAGTTGTGTCATTTGGGATGTGTGTGCAGAATTTCATGTCATTCGGACGTGGTTTGGTTGGATTTTTGATCAAAAAAGTAATTTGGAAGATTTTGAAACTCTTAGGCTTGAATCCAATGCGAATTTGGTGTTGTGATGTTGTTTTGAGCGTTCCGAAGGTTGGAACAAGTTTGAATGATGCTATGGGATATGTTGGCATATTTGGTTGAGGTCCCAGTGGCCTCGGGTGAATTTTGGGTGGTTAAACGGACTATTTCATCTTTAGAAAAATTGCAGATTTTTTTTTAGCTTCAGCTGTGCACAGGAAATTTCTGGTGCGAGGAGTCCAGTTTGGAAGCTTGTATCTTGCAATCTATAAGGAATCAGAAAAATTGCAAAACATGAAAGTTGTAGCTCTTTCATTTTAGTTTTCAGAAAGTTAAACCATTTATGATTTGCATATTGTATCAGAAAGTTATGATGGATCGAATATGGCTGGTGGAGCAATTTGGACAGAATTTTCTGATGCACTTTAGAAGCTCATATCTCGGAATATATAAAAAGTTATATGGTGTACAACCTATCAAATTAAAGATCTTCGAGTCTAGTTTCTAAATATTTAAACCTTTTGTTTTTTGGATATTTTTACATGGGGTTATGGGCGTTTTAACAGAAGGTGTACAGCAGGGGAAAATAGTAAAAGGATGTACAACCTGCACAGCGCAAGGTACAACTCGATGAAGCCTGGGCAGATTGTTTTAAACACGAGTTTTAGCCCATTTCTTTCATTCCTTTCATTTGGCTTGGACGATTTTGGAGAGCTCAAGGAGGGATTTTCACCAAGTAACAGTAGGTAAGTGATTTCTTCCTATTTTTTTTGTTAAATATGTGATCTTACATGGATTTAGACATGAAAATCAGTAGAAAAAGGTGGAGTTAGGGCTTGAGATTATGAGACCTTCTAGTGATGATTTGAGTGGTCAAACGAACTCCGATTTTCGAGTTCTTTATATGTACGGACTGGTGAGATGATGAAGAACATTTTGGTATAAAGTTTGTCCAGTTCCGGGACGCGGGCCCGGGGCTCGGGTTTTGTTAATTTCGGGATTTTTGCCCGTTACTGATTGTTTTCGCTTGGGCTTTGTTCCCTTAGCATATTGTGATGTATTCGCTCTGATTGTGGATAGATTCGACGCACGTGGAGGCCGATTTGAGGGGCAAAGGCGTTGCGAGCTAGAGATTTCGCCGGTTCGAGGTGAGTAATGATTGTAAATGATATTCTGAGGGTTTGAAACCCCGGATTTGCACATCGTAGTGCTATATTAAGGTGACTTGCACGCCGGATAGCGAGCGTGGGGTAGAGCACCGTTGGGGATTGTGACTTGGTCCGTCCCGATTGATGAATTTACTGCGTTTTTGACTGAAATTTACTTGTTATCATCATAATTTGGGCTGATTGTTATATTTGGGCTTCGTGCCAGCTATTTGAACCCTTCGGGGATTGTTGTTGATATTCCTCACCGTTTTGAGTTTATACTTGAACTCAGTCATGTATTTTCCACTGTTTTTAAGACTCAGCCATGTATTTTCCACTATTTTTAAGACTCAGCCAAGTTTATTTTGCCTTAACACTTGAAATGATATTTCCAATAATATTTTGGGCTGAGCATCATGTTTTACTATGGCCCGAGTGGCTTGTGTGATCTTTGACTGGGTAAGGCCGAAGGCCTGTATTGTGAGGATACTTTTGGATCGGGCTGCACGCCGCATCAGTATTATACTGATATAGATATGAGGCCGAGGGCCTAGATTGATGCCACGAGATGGCTTGTTATTGTGCTTGGGCCGTAAGGGGCCCCTCCCGGAGTCTGTACACCCCCAATGAGCGCCTCGACGATAAATATGGATCAGTCTGCATGCCGCAGCGATATATGGATCGGGCTGCACGCCGTAGCGGTACTGGTACTGTTCTATGTGTTTACTTTATTTCATTTGTCTGCCATTATCTATTGTTTGTGCTACTTCATGTGATATCTACCGGATTGCCTGACATCCTATTAATCCAGTGTGGTGCCCGAGGGGCAGACTTCTATGCTTATCTGCACTATTTGTTTTGCAATCATTTGCATGACTGTTGAAAAAGTCATTTTCACAAAGGTTTAAAACTGAGCTAAGATATTTTCTAATGATTTCACAGCTTCACTGCTTCTCTCAAAGGTTTTTACACTGCTTCTATAGAGCATGATGGTTTGCTTTACGTGATTTCTTACTACTCAGTTGTTATTTACCCTTATTACTCACTGAGTTGGAGTACTCACTTTACTCCCTGCACCTCGTGTGCAGATGCAGGTATTTGTTCACCCGGTAGCGGGTTTTGGGCTAGTCGATGGCTAAGTTATCGAAGTTTGGTGAGGTGACTGCCAGCGTTCGTAGCACCGCATTTCTCCCTTTTGTTTATTAGTCTTATTTGAAATGTTTTTTGGGCCTTGTAGTTGTAGTTATACTCTAATAGATGCTCGTGACTTGTGACACCCCGGTTTGGCCTGTGTTTGGGTTGATTCCGCACTTAATAAAGAAATATCTGTTTAGACTGTGGTTATTTAATTATGTTAAAACTGTGCACCAATATTTAAATATTCTGAAAAGGCGAAATGGGATGGTTGGCTAGCCTTGTCTTCACGAGAGGCGCCATCACGACCGTATCGGGGTTTGGATCGTGACATGACGGTACCTGTAAGGTATCAAATCGACTTCATTCTGAGAACTTAGGGATGCATATCTGCAATTTTTTAAGCTTTTAACTGATTATTGAGTAGTGGAGCTTCAAGGACCAGAAATCAAACCAAGCAACAAAACCCTATGTTTTCAATTTGATTACTGTTCAGAAAATCACTTATTTGCCGCCAAAAGAGAACCTGTCCGAGATATAAAATATATCGAAATGAGGTAACGCAATGCTGTCGTGGTGTAGTTGGTTATGACGTCAGTCTAACACACTGAAGGTCTCCGGTCCAAGTCCGGGCGACGCCACTATATACTTTTTAGTTGAATTTTTAACTTGGAACTGAAAGTTGGAAAATAATCCTGTTTCTTTTTCATAGTCCATTCCTCTACTGAACTGCGATATCAACTGTTATTATTGCACGAGTAGTAGATTATTATTCATTACTCGATATCATTTGGACTTTGGTGTTTTCCAAAAGAAATTGTATTGGTCTTAATTGACAAAAGTTTACTCAAAAATATAGACGTGTTTTTGTATATTAAATATAGTTATGTTTCAAGTGCAAGTGATATATTTTCATTCAATTTTAGAAAACTATAGTAAAGTAGCAAGGTTCAAAGGAGCAGCAAAGTTTGTCGGATGTGCACTTGCGCTTCAACTTGTCACTCGGTTAAAATGCTTGATTTACGCACACACTTGGTGTCATTTAACCTTTGTTATCTTTCCTTCTCATGTCGAAGACAGAGAGATATACTATATAAGTTATTGGTGCATATAAACACATAACACCTTAAAGAGAGATGCGAGCTGGATTTCTACCTTTCGCGAAATCAGATTCGAATATGATTCTTCACCGTTACATTTTCTAAAACGAAATTATCTACCATCTTCTGGTCATTCTAATTTTTAAGTAGCAAATATTTGGTAGTTCCTCTTAAGCATGCTGATTTGTTGGTGCCCGAGAATTAAACACCATTAGGAACAATTTTCAAACGATCCCTTTCTACGAGCAATTGAACGAGCGAACCCTTTGTCTCATTTATATTGCAATCTTCCGTATTTACCAACTGTAGACATGTCAGTGTATTACCGCAAAATAAAAAATATACTTCTCCATGTTTCATTATGGGGGTTAACTTTGATTATCAACTTCTGTTTATGTGCTTGATTCATTAAACGCATTTGGTTCGAATCTGAAAACCGTGTTGTTTGTTTCCCCAAGACTACTGCAATACAGGCACTTGACGCCAAAGAAATCTGTTGTGTACCAGCACACAATCGGACTGGAGAGATACTGTATTCCCCAAAAAAAATAAGAACCCCAACAATTTTCAAACTCTGTGAAACTTCTTTATCTGGAAAGAATTGAACAGAAAATGGAGGTCAGCACCCCCGATTCATCTAGCAAAATTTGGCTCTTCATTTGTGTCATCTGCAAGCTGCATCCTTCATTCTTTTTTTTATATAGAAATCGTCCGTAGGAGGTCAGATTCAGATTGCACTGTTACTATGTTCTCTTTCACGATATTAGATGTACTGACTAAACCACCAAACCTCATTTTTGTCTTGTCTGAAATAAAGTCAAGTGAACACAAGTCAGTCTAGTAGAAAAAGTAGATACCACTAGTATGATGGCATCAAATCTGGAGAGAAATTTATCCTTCTTGTATTGAACCAAAAACAAATAGAGATATGCAGCACATAAAGCATCAACCTATAACAAATTGAGGCAGGTTGAGTCTAAACTACCATATTAAAATTTAATAAGAAAAGAGTAGATGGAGCTGCTCACCCAAATTCCATTTGAGACCTGTGGTTGTGGTTCTTCCAGCAGTCGTTCCAATGGGTATGAGTCCGCAATGTGGTCCCTCAACAGAGGACTGGATATGAATCTTGTGATGATGTGTACTCGGAAGAAGTTGGATGAGGCAGTCATCAGAGAGAAGAATAATCGGCATGGACGGGAAACGGCATATGACATTAATATTTCCCATCTCATGGTCAAACCTTCCGCCAAGTGCTCCGGTGACTAGAATACACAACTGTAATTACACACGAATACAAGTCAATCCCACTAAAACTACATTACGGTAATTTTTCCAGTAATGGGGTCCTAAAATCTTCTAATTTCTCTGAGATTATGCTAAATTGTATTTTGGCTCTCCCTTATGTGCTTGTAATTATCATCTTACTATGTTAGAGTTGTAATATTGCATCAGATTTGTGATCTTTATAATAATGGCTTTTCTCTAATGTCAGTAGATCCACTCAAAATAATAATAATGGTAATCATAAAAAGACATTAACAAATATATTGTTCCTTTTAATACCACTTTATACTTCGTCATCCTGTGAAATGTTTATCATTTGTCAACTTTTAGTTTGATCCAGCACGCTTAGGTGGTGGTAGAGATGTTAACTAATTAATTGTTCAATTGGTTACAAAACACTTTACTATATTTTTTAGCAAAAGTAATATAAGTTGGACCAATCATGCTTACAAGTAGAAAACTTCCACTATATATGAAAAGGCATATCATATTTTTTCCCATAATAACCTTACAACATACCCTACTAGAAGTACAAGGAAGTTTTTTTTTTGATAAGGTAAATTGTATTAATCAAAAGGGAGAGAACTCCCGTATACAAGAACTATACCAAAAAGTAGAGAATTTACATAAGAACATGATTCTCTACAAAAGACGCCCAATCTTCTATACAAATAGGGGCTATATGAGTGCACCAAAAAGCAATCAAATATAAAAGACAATTCTTAAGATGTGAAAGAGGAGACTCAATCCCCTCAAAAGCTCTCTTATTTATCTCCCCCCAAACTATCCACATGATAGCTAACAGGGAGAACTTCCACGCCTTTTGCTTTCTTCTTCTACGGAAACCGGCCCAGCTATATAACATTTCCTTTACAGTGCTTGGCATCACCCAATTGAATACCAAAAAGGTTCAGGATCGCCCTCCACAAAGCCGAGGACACAGGGCAATACAACAAAAGATGATCAACATCTTCCCCTGAGCTTTTACACATATAGCACCAATTAACAAGTGTAATTCCTCTCATTCGCAGATTCTCAGCAGTCAAAATCGCTCCCCTCGCCGCTAGCCATGCAAAAAAGCACACCTTCGTGGGCGTCTTAGGAATCCAGATCGAGGAGTATGGAAAAGAGGCCTCCTCTCTCACCAACATACTCTGGTAAAAGGACTTTACGGTGAACAGACCATCGCCAAGCAAACCCTATCTCCAAGAATCACAAGATGGCTGGGGCCTATCTTGCCCATATAGCAGTGTCAATAAATCTTAGAGCTCCGCAATCTCTCAATCTTGCATGTTCCTTCTTAATGAGAGGTCCCATACTACCCTCCCCCCCCCCTTCATGCACCTTACGAATTTGTTGGACTAACAATTCCTTCTGGTTTGAAACTTTGAAGACGTGGGGAAGGAGACCCTCAGAGTATCCTCTCCACACCACCTATGATTCCAAAAGCTGATTCTCCTTCCATGTGAGAGATGTTGCCACTGAAGGATGCTCCTCCACATGCCACACCCGAAAGGTATTGTGATTGCCTTGGTCCTCCAACCCCCTCCCGTGGAATCGTACTTTTCTATTATGACCTCCATCCATAGCGTATGCTCTTCTACCCCGAATCTCCACAGCCATTTCCCCAACAAAGCTCTGTTGAATACCCTAAGATTTTTTACTCCAAGTCCACCCCACTTCTTTGGGGAAGTGACTGTCTGCCGATTCACTAGATCATACTTTCTAGTTCCATCCGCTGCATACGAAAGAAAATTCCTTTGTAGCCGCTCTAGTTTTTCCGTGATGCTCAAATGATCTTGCAACAAGGATAAGTAATAGGTGGGCATACTCGATAAAGTGCTTTTAATGAGCACTTCCTTTCCACCATTTGACAAGTACCGTTTCTGTGAGCCTGCTAATCTTTTTTCAACCCTTTCGATCACTGGATTCCAAACCATACTATACTTATGCGAAGCGCCCAATAGGAGACACAGGTAAGTAGTAGGAAGGGAGCCCACCTTACATCTGAGAACATAAGACAAAGCATCAATGTTAGCAACCTTACCCACCGGGAAAATCTCACACTTGCCGAGGTTGATTTTGAGACCTGATAACATCTGAAACCACTGCAGGACCTGCTTCAGGTAGGTCAACTAATCCATATCGGGATCACAGAAAATCAAGGTGTCATCCGCAAAAAGCAAATGAGAGACTCTTTGGGCACTAGCACCCCGATCGGAGCTGAGAATCCTCTCAAGAAGCCTCCGCCTGCCGCACGATCCATCATTTTACTCAAAGCATCAATCACTAGAATGAATAGCATGGGGGATAGCGGGTCTCCTTGCCTGAGACCCCTGGAGCTGCCAAAGAAACCACACAGGCTACCATTAACCATGACAGAGAATCTGACTAAGGAAATGCAGAACTTGATCCATCCCCTCCATCTTTCCCCAAACCCCATCCGCATCATAATGAAATCCAGGAACTCCCAATTGACATGGTCGAAAGCCTTCTCAAGGTCCAACTTGCATAGTAAGACGGGATCTCTATTTTTCTTTCTGGAGTCTACAAGTTCATTTGCCATCAAGGCTGCATCCAGGATCTGCCTACCTTCCACAAATGCATACCTTCCACAAACGCATTCTGGGAGGATGAAACAGGCACGTCAAAAACCTTCTTGAGTCTGTTGGAAAACACTTTAGAAATAATCTTGTAAATGCTCCCCACGAGACTAATAGGCATGTAGTCACTAATACAAGATGCACCTTCTTTCTTAGGCACAATAGTAATAAAAGAAGCATTGATACTTCTCTCGAAAATACCATTCACATGGAACTATTCAATGGCTTCCATTAACTCCCCCTTGATGGTGTCCCAACAGAGCTGGAAGAAGGCCAAGGAGAAACCATCAGGGCCGGGGGCCTTATCACCAGCACAACTCGACACAGCCTCGTGCACCTCCTCCTCCTCGAAAGCCCTTTCTAGCCACTCACTGTCTCCCTCCCCTATGTGGTTGAACTCTGTTCCCCCCAAAATCGGCCTCCAACTAACTTCCTCTTTGAATAAGTTCTCATAAAACCCCACTATCGCTCCTTTTACCTCCTCCTCTCCCTCAATCCTCACCCCATCCACAAAAGGAATCTATGAAATTTCTCCTTCGATTTTCAACCGCCACCCTGTGAAAAAATTTGGTATTCGAATCCCCCTCTTTTAACTATAGCTCCCTCGAATTTTTCCACCAACTAGTCTCCTGAGCTATTGCTAACTCGACTATTTCCCTCTTAACCTTCCCCAGTCTCGCTTTCTCGGATTCATCTAACTCTCTCGCCCCTTTCCCTCTCTCTCTAGATCCCCCAATTCATGCATAAGCTCCATCATTTTAACCTCTACCCTCCCAAAAACCTCCTTATTACACCTAATAATATCTCCATTGAACAATTTAAGTTTTTTCGAAAGACGGAATGAATCGGAAGGGAGCTTGTCCACCATTCTTCACCTTGTCACCAAATCCTAGCACCTTCAACCACATGTTCTCGAATCGGAAGGGAGCATGCACCCCCCTCCCTCTGTATCCATCTAGCAAGATAGGCAAATGATCTGAAGTCAGTCTAGGTAAAGGAATCTGCAGCACATTCGGCACCAGCTCATCCCAGGAGGGTGATATCAGAAATCTATCAAGTCTAGACCTTGAGTTGGAATCCTCCGCCCTGGCCCAAGTAAACCTTTCCCCTGACAGAGGAAGATCAATGAGAAAGTTATCATTGATGAAGTTGGAAAACTCCTCCACGGCCCTTGAAATCATACTACACCCTAATCTCTCCTACGCAAATCTAATAATGCTAAAGTCTCCCCCTAGAACCCATGGAATGTCCCATTCCCCAATCATATTGGCCAGTTCCTCCCAGAAAAACACCTTGGACACTTCTCCTACCGGTCCGTACACTCCCCGAAATCCCCACTCCACCTCACTCACTCTATCTTTGACAAGAGCTGCTAAAGAAAAAACTCCCTTCTTAATCTCCTTTACCTCCAAGCTTCTATCATCCCATATTAGAATAATGACCCTAGTACTTTCCGCTGCTGGAACCCAGTCATATTTTACCCAACTACCTCCCCAGACACTCCTCACAATCACATCCGACAAAACTTCCATTTTTGTCTCCTGAAAGCAAACTGGGTTAGCACCCCACTCTCTAACTCCCACTTTGATGATGGCCCTTTTGTTTGGGTCATTTATCCCCCTCACATTCCACGAAAGAATCTTAACTTCCATAAGAAACAATATCCCCCTTCTCCCCACCCCCTCTAACCGAGCTCCCTTCCTCCCTATCACACACCCGACCCCTTCTCTGGTACACCACTACATCCGCTAAATTATTTTGCTTAACACCTTGACCCAACTCCCTCCCTGCACCATCATAACAAGATTGTTGCTCAATCTCCCTCAACAGTTCTAACACCCTAACTTCCTTCCCTTCAAAAGAAACACCTAGAAACTTCCCAAAGTTTAATAGTTTATCCTCAATCTAGAAAGACATATCCCTTCCTCCAATCCGTGACGAAATTGGACAGGCGTCTTCTATATATACCCTTTCTTTGCCCTTACCGGAGGAATACAAGACCATAGCATTGTTAGCAATAGGAACTTTATGTGCCGAAAGGTTCTCACCCTTTCCTTGATGGATATCACTCTCCCAAGTCTAACCATATAAAATTTATCAAAATCTAACTCCTTTTGGTCCCTCAAATCCTCACTTCAAACTCTCCAAAACTCAAATCCTAACTCCCTCAATTTCACTTTGAAATCATCAATTAAATCCCAAAAACAATGATGGATTCATGAAATATAACCAAAACCAAGTAGAGACCACTTACCCCAATCCATATGGTGAAAATCGCCTCCAAAATCGCCCAAATCCGAGCTCCCCAACTCAAAATATGACCGAATGAACAAACCCTAGTTTTATATATTTTTCTGCCAGCTATTCTGCCTCGTTTCTCGTGCCAAACAATCTCGAAAGTTATTTTTTATGCCTCCAATAGATTCCTTTTGAAATTCTAGTCAAGTTAGGATTTTGAATCACTCAATTTGACCTTATAATGAAGGAGATATGTAGGTTTTAATATTTGCAAATAATGCAGATTTTTAAATACGCTGTCAGTGGCAATTTCGTAATTAATCTGAAAAATCTAGCAATCTAATTCTTAGTAAAATGACCTAAAATCCTCATACGATGCCCAAATTCGATAATTGTTTTTGCTACGGGTCCGTAATTACGATACGGGTTTAATGCTTCAATCAAAAAAGAAATCAGAGCTTATTTGTTCAATATGATATTATTTATGCTTGAAGAAACGACATCAAAACATAAGAAAAACGAGCGCAACACAACCCAACCTATTCAAAACCCACCCGAGGCCCTCGGGACCTCAACCAATAATTTTAACAAGTCATATATCACTACCCGAACTTGGTCGAACCTCCAGAACACCCAAAATAACACCAAAACACCAAATCAACCTCGAATTCAAGTCTAAGAATTTCTAAACTTCCAACTTTCGCCAATTCAAGCCTAATTCTACCATGGACCTCCAAATTATGTTTCGAACACACTCCTAAGTCTAAAATCACCCAACGAAGCTACTCAAATTATAAAAATCCAAATCCGAATTCGTTTACTCATAAGTCAACTTCCGATTGACTTTTCTAACTTAGCTTTCTAACTAAGAGACTAAGTGTTCATTTCATTCCAAAACTACTCTAAACCCAAACCTACCAACTCGATACAACTCAACACAGCTGAACAACACATAAATAAGTATAGATGGGGGAAATGGGGCTATAACTCTCAGAACGAACGACCGGGTCGTTACATCCTCCCCCTCTTAAACAATCGTTCGTCCTCAAACGAGTATAAAACATACATGGAGTCTCAAATAGGTGAAACCTTCAGCAATACCTTCTTGTCACATTCAAATCATATGAACTCATCTCGCGGTCACATCCTACTCATCATGTATCCATCCAGCCACCATTTCTACTAATAGGATCACTACCGGACATATAGGTCCACAAACACGCACTCACACAATCAACACCTCATTGCTTAATCTACAGTCAAAACCCGGCCTCAAGTCCTCCAGACTGACCTAAAATCAACACACAAAAATAACATCTCGCACCTCATCCAGGGAATCACAATCCATCTATGCACAACTGATACCGAGCGCTCATGTGCGCATACGAATGCGTGGAAGGAATTCAAAGAGTTACACTTCAAGCTGAATCAATATCGCACAATAAGAATTCAAGAAGGTGAAGTTTTCCTAAAGGTTCTGCAGCATCTCGAAGATAAGTACAGCGTCTCCGTACCGATCCGCAAGACTCTACTAAACCCCCTCATGACTCGTGAGACCTATGTAACCTAGGCTCTGATACCAACTTGTCACGACCCAAAATCTAACCATGGTCGTGATGGCGTCTATCGTGTTACGAGGCAAGCGTATTCCCAAAATATTACTACTTATTTGATTATAAGAATTTATTAAAACATTTCTAATAATTTAATTCCTGATAAACTAAACCAATTCTAAATATAATTAATATATAATACGGAAACGAATCCCAAACATCAGGGTGTCACTAAGTCATGAGCGTCTAAAACTATAAACTAAGATATATAAACTGTCTAACTGTCCAAAATAAGAAATGACAAAAGGAGTAACAAGTCCCTGCGGACGCTAGCAGCTACCTTGCAGTCTCTAAAGATAGCCGGCCTAAACTCAACGATCGTCGCGCTCTAACTCACCTGGATATGCACATAAATTGCAGGGTGTAGTATGAGTACAACCACCTCAGTAGTAACAGAAATAACTAAGGAACTGAGCAGTAGCGACGAGCTAAGTAAAACAGTCCAATTATTTATTTTCATAATTTTAAAAAAGTAAACATGAATAAAAAGTTAAATTCCATAACTCAGTAAATACCACGAAGAAATTTAATAGATAAATGCAGCAACAGCAAAAGTAAATGCAATGTCACTCCATCACTCAGCACTCGCACTCAGCACTCAACACTCAACACTCAACACTCAATACACTCAACACTCTGCACTCACTGGGGGTATGTACAGACTCCGGAGGGGCTCCCAAAGCCCAAGCGCTAAGCACGAACAACTCGCGTGCTATCATATCAATACCTGGATCCGCACGCTCAACTCACGTGCTATGGTATAAATACTTTTACCCGCACGGTCAACTCACATGCTACGCGGACAAGTATGGTATTAATATCCTCACAACCAGGCCCTCGGTCTCACTCAATCATGTACCTCACTAGCCTCTCCATCATCAACAAATAAGGGAACACATCCCACATCAAGTATCATAGAATATTAGCAAATAATAGAGACTGAGGTAAACATGTACAATAATTTCTATGACTGAGTACAAATAATATGAGCATGAATAAAGCTTAAGCATGATCTCTAACTAGAGGTGTTAATCGGGCCGGGTCAGCCCGGTTCCGGACCGGCCCAGACCGGGTAAACCCGGAACCGGCCCGGATTGGTTAGAGGGGGCTGGGCTGGGCTGGGTCGGGGGATAGAGGGGGTTGGGCCGTTTAAGTTTTTGAAAACGGGTAACCGGACCGGTTGAACCCGATCCAGTGAACAGTAACCCGTACCGGGTTAACCGCCCCAGACCGGCCCAGTACAACGGTTCGATTTTTTTTTTGTTTTTTTTAATTTTCGAAATTTGTGGGCCCCACTGACCGTTGGCAACGGTCAGACCTTGAATTGGTCCGTTGGCCAACGGTAATATTTAATAAATAGCCTTTTTATTTTTTTTAATTTTTAATCCTTTTTCAATTTACAAAACTAACCTTCTCTAAAACTATAAATACCACCACCCCCCTCTTCTTCATTTCTTCACTCAATACTCATTTTTCAATCTCAATTTCTCTCATTCTCTCATTCTCCAATTTGCAAGACTTCAAGTCTTCAATTCATCATTTCATCTTCTAATTTTATTTGGCTCTCTTTTCTTGAATTTAATTTATCTTGTTTTATCATTCGAAATTTGAAGTTTGAACAATTGAAGTTCAAAATTGAAATACTTGCTTGACGTTTGCTCGTGGTAACATCGGAATTGCGTAATCAAGTGCTCAATTTATTGTCGAATTTGGTGCACTCCCTCCAACTCTTTCTCTTATTTACTATTTTAATTGCATATTTAATTTTAGCTTATACTTTAATTTTTACAATATATTGAATGCTGCTAAAAGAGTGTGTAGAAAAGTTAATGGTAGGGGAAATAAAAAAAGAGGTAGTCCTTCAGCATCTGGTAGTAATAGTAATACCCAATTTACACATGTTTTCGAAACATCGCCTAATGATAATATAGATTATGAACAATTACAAGAATATTTTGGAATAGAAGATAATGAAATAGGAATGGAAGATGAGATACCAGCTACACCTACTAGTGCTGGAGCTGGTAGTGTTGGACTTGCTATAAGGGGTGGTGGTCGTGGCACTAGTAGTAGACCATTTGTGGCTCCGACTACTAACCGTAGAAAAAGAAGTAAGGTTTAAAATTTTTTTGAAATAATTGAAGGTACTGACAGAGTTAGATGCAAAATTTATAAAGATGATTTTGAACATTTGACTGGAGGAAATTTAGGGGGGGACTGGGACGCTTAGTAGACATATGAGAATTGAACATCCCATAGAATGTGGCTCTGATGGTGATGGAAATCAAACAACTCTTAACCCTACTACTGGAGGACTTATGAAATATGATAAAATGAAGGATCGTGAGGAGTTAGCAAAAATGATTGCTTTGGGTTGTCTACCTTTTTCTTTTGCTTCTTCATCATATCTTATTATGTATATTCAAAGCATTTACAATCCTTTATTTAAAGGTATTCCTAGAAGTACTTGTAGAGCTGATATCTTTAGACTTCATGGACAATATCAAACATACATACGTTATTTGTTTAGCCACCTTCCTTGTAGAGTTTCTCTAACTTCTGATATTGGCCATACTGTTAATGGAAATGATTATTTGTCACAACCCGGATTTCCCACCATCGGGAGTCGTGATGGCGCCTACTGTCGTAGCTAGGCAAGCCAAATATTCAAAACTTTTCACTGATGACATTTTAACAATATAAATAAACGGAGGCATTTCAATTAAAGCGGAAGGCTTTAAACTTATATAACTGAAATAAAATTTGCGGAAGTTGAAACACATTTCTACCCAGAGTCTGGTGTCACTAGCTCACGGACTGCTATAGAGTACTAAAAACAAGTCTGAAATGATATTACATACTGTTTGTCTCGAAACAAAGAAAACAAACTAAAACATAGAAGGGACTTCGGCCTGCGAACGCCAGCTAGGCTACCTCGTGAGTCCCTGGACNGGGCCGGGTGGGCTGGGTAGGGGGGGTAGAAGGGGTTTGGTAGGTTTAGTTTTATTTTCCGGTTAACCGGACCCGGGTAACCCGGAAGGCGTGAACAGTGCCCATACCGGTTAACCCGGACCGGAACCGGCCCGGTTCAACGGTAAATTTTTTTTTTTTTATTTTTTTTGAATTTTCCAAAGCAGGTGGGGCCCACTATCCGTTGGCTGACTCAATTTTTAGAACAGATCCGTTGGCCAACGGATCTATTGAAGAAATGGCCTTTTTTTTTTAATTTTATGTTTTTAACCCTTTTTTGAATTTACAAAATTAACCTTTTTAAAAACTATAAATACCCCCCCCCCCCTCTTCTTCATTTCTTCACTCAAATTTCATATCTCAATCTCAATTTCTCTCATTCTCCAATTTGCAATACTTCAATTCATCATTTCATCTTCTAATTTTATTTGGCTCACTTTTCTTGAATTTAATTTATCGTGTTTTGTCATTCGGAATTTGAAGTTTGAAGTTTCAACTTTGAACAATTGAAGTTCAAAATTGAAATACTTGCTTGACGAGTTGACGTTTGTTCGTGGCAACATCGGAATTGCTTAATCAAGTGCTACTTTTATTGTCGAATTCGGTGCACTCTCTCCAACTCTTTCTTTTATTTACTATTTTAATTGCATATTTAATTTTAGTTTATACTTTAATTTTTACAATATGATGAATGCTGCTAAAAGAGCGTGTAAAAAAGTTACTGGTAGGGGAAATAAAAAAAGAGATTGTCCTTCAGCATCTGGTAGTAATAGTAATACCCAATTTATACATGTTTCCGAAACATCGCCTAATGATAATATAAATTATGAACAATTACAAGAAGATTTTGGAATAGAAGATAATGAAATAGGAATGGAAGATGAGATATCAGCTACACCTACTAGTGTTGGAGCCGGTAGTGTTAGAGTTGCTACAAGGGGTGGTGGTCGTGGCACTAGTAGTAGACCACCTGTGGCTCCGACTACTAATCGTAGAAAAAGAAGTAAGGTTTGGAATTTTTTTGAAATAATAGAAGGTACTGATAGAGTTAGATGCAAAATTTGTAACGATAATTTTAAACATTTGACTGGAGGAAATTTAGGGGGGACTGGGACGCTTAGTAGACATATGAGAGTTGACCATCCCATAGAATGGGGCCTTGATGGTGATGACAATCAAACAACTATTAACCCTACTACTGGAGGTCTAGTGAAATATGATAAAATGAGGGATCGTGAGGAGTTAGCAAAAATGATTACTTTGGGTTGTCTACCGTTTTCTTTTGCTTCTTCATCATATCTTATTATGTATATTCAAAGGATTTACAATCCTTTATTTAAAGGTATCCCTAGAAGTACTTGTAGAGCTGATATCTTTAGACTTCATGGACAATATCAAACATACATACGTTACTTGTTTAGCCACCTTCCTTGTGGAGTTTGTCTAACTTCTGATATTGGCCATGCTGTTAATGGAAATG
Organism: Nicotiana attenuata; assembly: GCF_001879085.1. Taxonomy (NCBI): domain Eukaryota; kingdom Viridiplantae; phylum Streptophyta; class Magnoliopsida; order Solanales; family Solanaceae; genus Nicotiana; species Nicotiana attenuata. The sequence continues at coordinate 470,268 of NW_017670553.1, read as the reverse complement.
ATTATTTGATAATTACATGCCATTGGATAGATGATACAACTTGTATGCAAAAATGTATTATCGCCTTTAAATATGATGAAGATCAGAGTCATACTGCTGCGTTTATAAGTAGTACTATTGTTGAAGTTGCTGAATTTTATAATATAAACAAAAAAGTATTGTGTATGTCTTTTGATAATGCTTCTAACAATAATGCCGCAATTTCAATATTAAAAATACATTTGAAACCACCTCTTGATGATATTTTTCATGTTAGGTGTGCATGTCATGTTTATAATTTAATTGTTAAAAGTGGCCTTGATTTATTTTCAGTTGAGATTACTCATGTTAGAAGAGCAGTTGGTGTTATTCAAGGAAATAATAGACAATCTAGAATAAAGGAATTTAAGAATAAGTGTGTCCAGTATAACCTTAAACCTAGATTCATGCCAGACGAAATTGTTACTAGATGGAATTATACATATATATTTTTAAAATGTTGCTACAAATATAGATTCCCAATAACTGAAGTTGCTAATGCGCATTGTACTGATCCAAGGCGTATGTTAACAAGTGATACTTGGGAGGTCATTAATGATGTTGTTAAATATTTACATAAATTTTATTCAGCTACTGTTGAGTTTTCTGGAGCATATTACCCCCACTGTTACTATGGCTTTAGTACATATAGCTGAAATTTCTTTTCTACTATCTGAATTTAAGAAGAAAGAAAAATATAAGGATGTTGTTGAAAAAATGCAAGCAAAATTCAAAAAATATTTCTTTCCAATTCCTCCGATTTACTTAAGTGGTGCAGTTTTAAATCCTTCTATTAAGATGTCTGATTGTCACCAATTAATGAATGCTTTATATACTTATATGGAGATTGGAGAAACTGAAACCCCAACTTTATATGTCTCTATGAACAAGCTAAATGAATATTTACAACAACTATATAATTATTATGCAAATGAATGCGATGATGCTGCTCGTGCTGTAGGCAATGTTAATCCCACTATGCAATGTAGCACTTCTGCTACTGTGGATGATGAAGAAGGCCTTGATAGTTTTAATATTTTTTCTACATTTTCTAACACTCAAACCAGTAGCAGGAACATTGATGAACTTCAATTCTACTTGCAGAAGCAAAAAGAGCCTCGCACAAAGGAATTTTCACCGTTGGGATGGTGACATGAGAATGNATTCGACCCCAAATTGAGGTTGGATCACCCAAAATTCTCAAAACCCTAACTCTACCCAAAACCCCTAATTTCTACTTTGATTTCATGATTTAGGGCTAGGAAATTAGTGATTAGTTGAAGAAATTAAGAGGGAATGAAGTTAGGAACACTTAACTATGAAGTTATGGAGGAAGAGGTTCTTCAAACTTGTCTATGGAGGGTGAAGGAGAAGAGCTCGTGTGAAAATAATGAAGAAATCCCGTGTTAAGTGTTCTGTTTTTAAGAAAAATTCACTGAAGGGTTTTACTCTATGCTTTCGCGACACAGGGGTCACGTTCGCGGTGAAGGCTGGCTGTTACTCTATGCGTTCGCGAAGGGTAGTATGCGAACCCGAAGAAGGAAAACTGGGGTCCAAGGAGTTTGGCCTACGCGAACGGGTTGGCCTGTATGCGAACGCGATGGGAAGGGGCTGGAGACCTACGCGAACGCGGTCTAGCCATCGCGAACGCGAAGAAGGAAGGAGAGCTGGGCCCTCAGAACTCGATAACTCTACGCGATCGCGGTGAAGGGATGCGAACGCGAAGGAGGGAGGAACCTGAAGCTTCGCGAACGCGAAGGAGATATCGCGAACGCGATGAAGGAATTTACTGTGCTTCTGCTGCAGATTTTTCTGCAATTTCACTAAGTTCAAAACCACCCCGAACACCTCCGAAAACACTCCCGAGCCCTCGGGGCTCCTAACCAATCATACACACTAACTCAACAACATCCTACGAACTTAACCGTGCGATCAAATCTCCAAAATAACATCATAAACGAGGAATCAAACCTCAAAAATCATCACTTTTTCTTCAAACTTCATAAACATTCATTTTTTGATATTTAGGTCCGAAACACGTCAAATGACGTCCGATTTCAACCAAATTTCACAGGAAGCGCTTAAACCACCTATAAGACTTGTACCGGGCACCGGAACCAAAATACGGGCCCGATACCAACGCTTTCTAATCCATTTTCATTTCAAACTTCCATATAAATTTCAGAAAAACAATTTCACAGAAAAATTCATTTCTCGGGCTCTCGACCTCGGAATTCGACTCCGGGCATATGCCCGAGTCTCATATTTTTCTACGGACCCTCCGGAACCGTCAAATCACGGGTCAGGGTCCGTTTACCCAATATGTTGACCAAAGTCAACTTTAATCATATGAATATCAAAATTCTTCAAATTTTTCACAGAATTCACATGTTTCGACATAAAAGCTTTCCGGCTACGCGTCCGGACTGCGCACGCAAATAGAGACAACTAAAAGTGTGATTTTCAAGCCCTCGGAAGCACGGAACGAATGAGGAAACAGGTGATGACCCTTTGGGTCGTCACATCCTCCACCTCTAAAACAACCGTTCGTCCTCGAACGGACAAAAGAATGAAGTACCTGAGTCGGGAAATAGACGAGGATAGCGGCTCCGCATATCAGACTCGGACTCCCAGGTCGATGCCTCAGGAGGCTGACCTCTCCACTGGACACGCACTGAAGGAAAACTCTTCGACCTCAACTATCAAACCTGCCGGTCTATAATAGCTACCGGCTCCTCCTCGTAAGACAGATCCTTGTCCAACTGGACAGTGCTGAAATCTAACACGTGGGCTGGATCGCCGTGATACCTCCGAAGCATGGACACATGGAACACTGGATACACGGCTGACAAGCTGGGCGGCAGGGCAAGTCTGTAAGCCACCTCTCCCACACGATCGAGAATCTCAAATGGACCAATGAACCTAGGGCTAAGCTTGCCCTTCTTCCCAAATCTCATCACGCCTTTCATAGGCGACACTCGGAGCAAGACCTGCTTACCAACCATGAAAGCTACATCTCGAACCTTACGATCCGCATAACTCTTTTGTCGCGACTGAGCCGAACGAAGCCTGTCCTGAATGATCTTGACCTTATCCAAGGCCTCCTGAACTAAATCTGTACCCAATAACCGAGCCTCTCCCGGCTCAAACCATCTGACTGGAGACCGACATCGCCTACCATACAACGCCTCATATGGAGCCATCAGAATGTTGGACTGGTAGCTGTTGTTGCAGACGAACTCTGCTAAAGGCAAAAACTGGTCCCACGAGCCTCCAAAATCAATGACACAGGCTCGGAGCATATCCTCCAATATCTGAATAGTCCTCTCGGACTGGCCGTCCGTCTGAGGGTGGAACGATGTGCTCAACTGAACCTGGGTGCCCAACTCCTGCTGAACTGCTCTCCAGAAGCGCGAGGTAAACTGCGTACCCCGGTCCGAAATGATAGATGTCGGCACCCTATGAAGGCGAACAATCTCTCGGATGTAGATCTCGGCTAACCTCTCCGATGAATAAGTGGCTGCAATAGGAATAAAATGCGCTGACTTGGTCAGCCTATCAACAGTGACCCAAATAGCATCAAACTTCTTCCGAGTCATCGGAAGGCCAGTAACGAAATCCATGGTAATCCTCTCCCACTTCCACTCGGGAAGCTCAATCCTCTGGAACAAACCACCAGGCCTCTGATGCTCATACTTGACCTGCTGACAGTTCAAACATCGAGCCACATATGCAACGATATCTTTCTTCATCCTACGCCACCAATAATGCTGCCGCAAGTCCTGGTACATCTTCGCGGCGCCCGGGTGAATAGAATACCGAGAACTATAGGCCTCCGCTAAGATCAACTCTCGAATCCCATCGACATTGGGCACACAAACTCGCCCCTGCAACCTCAAAACACCATCATCATCTAAGGTCACCTTCGTGGCACCTCCACGCTGCACCGTGTCTCTCAGGACACACAAATGGGGATCATCAAACTGCCGATCACGGATACGCTCCAGCAACGACGAACGAGCGACCGTGCAAGCTAACACCCTGCTAGGCTCAGAAATATCCAAACTCACAAATCGATTGGCCAAGGCCTGAACATCTAAAGCAAGCGGCCTCTGGCTGACCAGAATATAAGCAAGACTAGCCATGCTGGCGGACTTTCTACTCAATGGATCGGCCACCACATTGGCTCTCCCCGGGTGGTACAAAATGGTAACATCATAATCCTTCAATAGCTCCAACCACCTCCTCTACCTCAAGTTCAAATCCTTCTGCTTGAACAAGTACTGCAGACTCTTGTGATCAGTGTACACCTCACACGTCACACCATATAGGTAATGCCTCCAAATCTTCAAAGCATGAACAATGGCTGCCAACTCTAGATCATGAACCGGATAATTCTTCTTGTGGATCTTCAACTGCCTCGAAGCATAAGCAATGACTCTGCCATCCTGCATCAATACCGCACCAAGCCCAATACGGGAAGCATCACAATAAACTGTATAAGGCCCTGAGCCTGTGGGCAAAACCAATATCGGTGCCGTAGTCAGAGCTGACTTGAGCTTCTGAAAGCTCGCCTCACACTCGTCTGACCATCTGAACTGGGCACCCTTCTGGGTCAATCTGGTCATCGGGGCTGCTATGGATGAAAATCCCTCCACGAACCGGCGGTTATAACCTGCTAACCCCAAGAAACTCCGAATCTCTGTAGCTGATGCTGGCCGAGGCCAGTTCTTGACTGCCTCAATCTTCTTCGGGTCCACCTGAATACCCTCTGCTGATACAACATGACCCAGAAATGCAACCGAACTCAACCAGAACTCGCACTCCGAGAACTTAGCATACAACTGACTATCCTTCAGTGTCTAAAAAACCACTCTGAGGTGCTGCTCGTGCTCCTCCTGGCTGCGGGAGTACACCAAAATATAATCAGTAAAGACCATCACGAACATGTCCAAATATGGCCTGAACACTCGGTTCATCAACTCCATGAATGCTGCTGGGCATTGGTCAACCCAAACGACATGACCAGGAACTCATAATGCCCGTATCGAGTGCGGAATGCTGTCTTAGGGACATCGGATGCCCTAATCCTCAACTGATGGTAGCTAGATCTCAAGTCTATCTTTGAAAACACCTTCGCACCCTGAAGCTAGTCGAACAAATCGTCAATCCTCGGCAGTGAATACTTGTTCTTTATCGTCACTTTGTTCAATTGCCGGTAATCAATGCACATCCTCATCGAACCATCTTTTTTCTTCACAAATAACACCGGCGCACCCCAAGGAGAAACACTGGGTCTAATGAAACCCTTCTCAAGCAAATCTTGCAACTGATCTTTTAACTCTTTCAACTCTGGCGGGGCCATGCGATACGGCGGAATGGAAATGGGCTGAGTGTCCGGAGCCAGGTCAATACAAAAATCAATATCCCTGTCGGGCGGCATACCCGGCAGGTCTGAAGGGAAAACCTCGGGGAACTCCCGAATAATAGGAACAGAATCAATAGAAGGGACCTCTGCGCTGGAATCGCGAACATATGTCAGATAAGCTAAACACCCCTTCTCGACCATGCGTCGAGCCTTCACATATGAGATAACACTGCGAGTGGCATGACCTGGGGTCCCTCGCCACTCCAAACGGGGCAAATCTGGTAAAGCCAAGGTCACGATCTTGGCGTGACAATCCAAGATAGCATGATACGGGGACAACCAATCCATCCCTAATATAACATCGAAATCCATCATGTCTAAGAGCAATAAATCAACACGGGCCTCAAGACCCTCAAACACTACCACACAGGAACGATGAACTTGGTCGACCACTATAGAATCACCCACTGGTGTAGATACATAGACAGGAACACCCAAGGCATCACTAGGCATAACCAAGTAGGGTGCAAAATAGGACGACACATATGAATACGTAGACCCAGGGTCAAATAGCACTGAAGCATCCCTATCACAGACCAGAATAGTACCTGTAATAACTGCATCTGAAGACTCAGCCTCTGGCCTGGGTGGAAGAGCATAACACCGGGGCTGGGCCCCACCTACCTGAACTATGTCTCTGGGACGATCGGCTGCTGGCTGGCCTCGACCTCTGGCGGTCTGAGCTCCACCTCTATGATCTCTATCTCCACCTCTATGGCCTCTACCCCCGCCTCTAGCTGGCTGGGCGGCATGTGGATCACCTGATGCCTGAATCNGATGGAAATCAAACAACTCTTAACCCTACTACTGGAGGACTTATGAAATATGATAAAATGAAGGATCGTGAGGAGTTAGCAAAATGATTGCTTTGGGTTGTCTACCGTTTTCTTTGCTTCTTCATCATATCTTATTATGTATATTCAAAGGATTTACAATCCTTTATTTAAAGGTATCCCTAGAAGTACTTGTAGAGCTGATATCTTTAGACTTCATGGACAATATCAAACATACATACGTTATTTGTTTAGCCACCTTCCTTGTAGAGTTTCTCTAACTTCTGATATTGGCCATACTGTTAATGGAAATGATTATTTGTCACAACCCGGATTTCCCACCATCGGGAGTCGTGATGGCGCCTACTGTCGTAGCTAGGCAAGCCAAATATTCAAAACTTTTCACTGATGACATTTTAACAATATAAATAAACGGAGGCATTTCAATTAAAGCGGAAGGCTTTAAACTTATATAACTGAAATAAAATTTGCGGAAGTTGAAACACATTTCTACCCAGAGTCTGGTGTCACTAGCTCACGGACTGCTATAGAGTACTAAAAACAAGTCTGAAATGATATTACATAATGTTTGTCTCGAAACAAAGAAAACAAACTAAAACATAGAAGGGACTTCGGCCTGCGAACGCCAGCTAGGCTACCTCGTGAGTCCCTGGACTGAATACAGCTCCCGGGCAATCCTACTGCTGCTGTCCAAAAGCTGCTCCTGGATCTGTGCAAAAAGATGCACAGAGTGTAGCATCAGCACAACCGACCCCATGTGCTGGTAAGTGCCTGGCCTAACCCCGGCGAAGTAGTGACGAGGCTAGACAGGACCTACCAAAAACAACCTGTGCAGATATATATATATATACAAAGGCAACGGAAATAACAACAGAAAACATCAAATAAAACTGGGAAGGGGCATGCTCGGGGGAACACAGTGAAAACAGACCAACGGATATAACAACGAAACTACATCAATACTATGACTCATATAAGTGGTCGGCGTGCCACACGATCCCATAGTATATATTTATAAGTGGTCGGCGCGCCACACGATCCCATTTCATAATTCATAAGTGGACGGCGTGCCACACGATCCCAGTTCATAATTCATAAGTGGACGGCGTGCCACACGATCCCATTTCATAATGAATAATACATATAATCTTTCTAGAGGAGGCCCCATTAGGGGAATTCAACAACATAACGATTTAACCCGGCAAGGGTACAACTAACAGCCCAAATATCCCGGCAAGGGAGAATACATATAATGCTTAAATCCCGGCAAGGGAGCAACAACAATAATAGACTACGTGTCCCGGCAAGGGAATAATCACAACACTTCATCTTTTAATCACTTCTTTCTCAATTATCAATTTCCAGTTCGAGCCAACGCTCCAATAATATACCAATCACAATTCTTCCTCAACTATTCACATTATATGAAACTTATCAATTAAACAAGGAAGATGCATCACAAAAATCCGAGTCAAACACAATTAAGACTCACGGTCATGCTAGACTCCGGTGCATAGATAACCGTCACCATGCCTATACACCGTACTCCACATTTAGCAGTTAGCAAATAACATCCTAGTCCTATTCCCTCAAGCCAAAGTTAGAACAAACACTTACCTCGGTCTGAGAATAGCAATCAACTCTCTAATACCGCCTTTCCTCTACAATCCGACTCCGAAATAATGGTATCTAGGCATAATTAATTCAATAATATCAATAAAGGCTCAAAAACATAATCCCATAGCCTAGAAATGAATTTCCTAGCATTCTTCCAAAAATACCAAAAATCGACACCGGACCCACATGGTCCAAACACGAGGCTCGGACCAAAACCCAATCACCCATAACCCCACGAGTTCAAATATGCAATTTGTTTTAAGATTCGACCCCAAATTGAGGTTGGATCACCCAAAATGCTCAAAACCCTAACTCTACCCAAAACCCCTGATTTCTACTTTGATTTCATGATTTAGGGCTAGGAAATTAGTGATTAGTTGAAGAAATTAAGAGGGAATGAAGTTAGGAACACTTAACTATGAAGTTATGGAGGAAGAGGTTCTTCAAACTTGTCTATGGAGGGTGAAGGAGAAGAGCTCGTGTGAAAATAATGAAGAAATCCCGTGTTAAGTGTTCTGTTTTTAAGAAAAATTCACTGAAGGGTTTTACTCTATGCGTTCGCGACACAGGGGTCACGTTCGCGGTGAAGGCTGGCTGTTACTCTATGCGTTCGCGAAGGGTAGTATGCGAACCCGAAGAAGGAAAACTGGGGTCCAAGGAGTTTGGCCTACGCGAACGGGTTGGCCTGTATGCGAACGCGATGGGAAGGGGCTGGAGACCTACGCGAACGCGGTCTAGCCATCGCGAACGCGAAGAAGGAAGGAGAGCTGGGCCCTCAGAACTCGATAACTCTACGCGATCGCGGTGAAGGGATGCGAACGCGAAGGAGAGAGGAACCTGAAGCTTCGCGAACGCGAAAGAGATATCACGAACGCGATGAAGGAATTTACTGTGCACCTGCTCCAGATTTTTCTGCAATTTCACTAGGTTCAAAACCACCTCGAACACCTCCGAAAACACTCCCGAGCCCTCGGGGCTCCTAACCAATCACACACACTAACTCAACAACATCCTACGAACTTAACCGTGCGATCAAATCGCCAAAATAACATCATAAACGAGGAATCAAACCTCAAAAATCATCACTTTTACTTCAAACTTCATAAACTTTCATTTTTTGATATTTAGGTCCGAAACACGTCAAATGACGTCCGATTTCAACCAAATTTCACATAAAGCGCTTAAACCACCTATAAGACCTGTACCGGGCGCCGGAACCAAAATACGGGCCCGATACCAACGCTTTCTAATCCATTTTCATTTCAAATTTCCATATAAATTTCAGAAAAACAATTTCACAGAAAAATTCATTTCTCGGGCTCTCGACCTCGGAACTCGACTCCGGCCATATGCCCGAGTCTCATATTTTTCTACGGACTCCGGGACCGTCAAATCATGGGTCCGGGTCCGTTTACCCAAAATATTGACCAAAGTCAACTTTAATCATATTAATATCAAAATTCTTCAAATTTTTTACAGAATTCACATGTTTCAACATAAAAGCTTTCCGGCTACGCGCCCGGACTGCACACGCAAATCGAGGCAACTAAAAGTGAGATTTTCAAGGCCTCGGAAGCACGGAACGAATGAGGAAACAGGTGATGACCCTTTGGGTCGTCACATTATTTGACAATTACATGTCATTGGATAGATGATACTACTTGTATGCAAAAACTTATTATCGCGTTTAGATATGATAAAGATCAGAGTCATACTGCTGCGTTTATAAGTACTACTATTTGTGAAGTTGTTGAATTTTATAATCTCAAGCAAAAAGTTTTGTGTATGTCTTTTGATAATGCTTCTAACAATAATGCCGCAATTTCAATATTAAAACTGCATTTGCAACCACCTCTTGATGAAATTTTTCATGTTAGGTGTGCATGTCATGTTTATAACTTAATTGTTAAAAGTGGCCTTGATTTATTTTCAACTGAAATTACTCATGTTAGAAGAGCAGTTGGTGTTATTCAAGTAAATAATAGATAATCTAGAATAAAGGAATTTAAGAATAAGTGTATCCAGTATAACCTTAAACCCAGATTCATGCCAGACAAAATTGTTACTAGATGGAATTATACATATATATTTTAAAAATGTTGCTACAAATATAGATTTCCAATAACTGAAGTTGCTAATGCGCATTGTGCTGATCCAAACCGTATGTTAACAACTACTAATTGGGAGGTCGTTAATGATGTTAAATTTTTACATAAATTTTATACAGCTACTGTTGAGTTTTCTGGAGCATATTACCCTACTGTTACTATGGCTTTAGTACATATAGCTGAAATTTCTTTTCTACTCTTTGAATTTAAGAAGAAAAAATTCAAAAAATATTTCTTTCCAATTCCTCCGATTTACTTAATTGGTGTTGTTTTAAATCCTTCTATTAAGATGTCTGATTGTCACCAATTAATGAATGCTTTATATACTTATATGGAGATTGGACCAACTGAAACCCCAGATTTATATGTTTTTATGAACATGCTAAATGAATATTTACAACAATTATATAATTATTATGCAAAATGTAATTGATGATGGCAATCTTAATCCCACTATGCATTGTAGCACTTCTGCTACTGTGGATGATGAAGAAGGCCTTGATAGTTTTACGATTTTTTTTACATTTTCTAACACTCAAACCAGTAGCAGGAACATTGATGAACTTCAATTCTACTTGCAGAAGCAAAAAGAACCTCGCACAAAGGAATTTTCACCGTTGGGATAGTGGCATGATAATGGAAAGCAATTTCCTGTTCTTTTCGCTATGGCTCGGGACGTGCTGAATGTGCCAATTTCTACTGTTGCATCGGAGAGTGCATTTAGCCAAGCAAGACAACAACTTGGAGACACCCGTCACTCATTGGGAAGCAATGCTTTGGAAGTTTTAGTATGTTTCAGAGATTGGATTAGATCGGAACGAAGAAATCAAGGACGTGAAGATGTTGATAGCCCAGAAGACGAGGAACTTGGAGATATATTAACACATGGTAACCCATCCGAATTTAACAGTCCAGAAGAAGGTCACTCAGTTCATATTGATTATGAAGAACTTACTAAGGCAATGAAAAACCTTTGAATTTACTAGTTTTTGACTTTTTGGTTAATTTACTTGTTGTTAAAAATGTAAACCTTTCAATTTGTAAGTTTGAATTGTGAAATAAATGTAGCACTTGCAATAAGTGCAATTTTTTTCCATCTTCCTTGTATTCTTTATGTTAATACTTTGTATTAATATAACTTAAAATAGTTATACAAAATACCCAAAAACAAAATTAAAAATACACTAAACCCGTCCCGGCCCCCTCAACCCGTAACCCTTACGGTTCAATTTTTACCCGGATGAACCCGAACCTATTAAACCCGTTAAGAACCAACCCGTAATCGGCCCAGACCGTAACCCGTACGGGTCCAAAATATAGCAGCCCGGCCTGGCCTGGTTAACCCGTTTAACACCCTTATCTCTAACATAAAGGTAGACAAGTTCAACAACAAGTAACTACGTAAACACAGATGATGGCCATGAGGCCTCACGGGACGGAACAAGCCTCCATCCCTTGAGGTATACACCCACACGTCCATCACTTAGCATGGGTATCACCTCCAAATAGTCACACGATATCAAATTATCTGGGTTCATACCCTCAAAGCCAGAGTTAAAACTGTTACTTACCTCAACCGCATAAAATCCTACTCCGGGATGCCCTCGTCTATGGACTCAATCTCCAAAAGCTCCGAATCTTACCATAATCATATTAATACCATCACCATATGCTAAAGAATTGAATTCCACAATAAAAAAACTACAAAATATACCAAAAATCCTAAATCGGCCAAAATCCGGCCCCCGGACCCACGTCTCGAAGTCAGTCAAAAATGGCATAATAACAAACCTCGTTCTCTCCCGAGTCTAACCATATAAAATTTATCGGACTCCGTTTGGTTCCTCAAATCCTCACTTAAAACTCTCCAAAACTCAAACCCTAACTCCCTCAATTTCACTTTGAAATCATGAATCAAATCCCAAAAACAATGATGAATTCATGAAATATAACCAAAACCGAGTAGAGAACACTTACCCCAATCCATATGGTGAAAATCGCCTCCAAAATCGCCCAAATCCGAGCTCCCCAACTCAAAATATGACCGAATGAACAAACCTTAGTTTTATATATTTTTCTGCCAGCTATTCTGCCTCGTTTCTCATGCCAAACAATCCCGAAAGTTATTTTTTATGCCTCCAATAGATTCCTTGTGAAATTCTAGTCAAGTTAGTCTTTTGAATCACTCAATTTGACCTTATAATGAAGGAGATATGTATGTTTTAATATTTGCAAATAGTGCAGATTTAAGAAAGAATTACAAGAAAATACACTTGACATCACACCATAACAAAAAATGGCCCATGTTTTTAAGTTTTACCCTACCTAGCCCATATTGTACATATTTTGAAAGCACTAGCAAATTCAAAATTTATGGAGTTAAATTTGTATTCTCACAACCATTGCATTCACTCTCTTTTCTTCTCACATCTTCTACATATGCTTCAAGGGGCCATCCGCTATTATTGCTTCTCCCCCGTGTCATCTGGTTGCAATGTAAGAAAATTGAAGAGTAGAAGTTCACCATTGAAGGCTATTCAAAGCTTTGCTTTCGAAAATAGGATTTTTTGAGTTTGTTAGTTGTTTGGGTTGGGCGTTGTTCCAATTGATTGAAAATATCAGAAGGAGTTCAAAATTTTAATTTGATGTGATTTTGAGTAGATTTGAACAAGATTTGCGTTAAATTTAAGAAAAAACGCAAGAAAGAAGACGCAGTCAGTTTTTGTATAATTATGTATAATCTTGTATAATAGTGTATATGGGTGTATAAACACATCTTATACACTATTATACACTTTTATACACCTTTATACAAGCGTTTGTAGACGAACTTCTTCCACGATTTTCAGTTGCAATTCTTGTTCAAAACCAGTCCAAATCTCCATTAAATGACTTCAAATTTTATATACGACCTCCTTATACTATTTCTAACAATTTTAAATAACACTCACTCCAAATTTCTCACAAAATCAAATTCGAAATCTAAACCCACATATTTAAGATTGTTAAAAGTCTAATTTTCACCATTTAAATGGATTTGGTTTGTTGAACTAATATTTGAGTTATAGTTGTTGATTCGAAAATTAACTTAAAAGCTTGAGCAATCTTTTTTAAAAATTAAATAGTAATTTTGAGAATTTATTGGAGTTGGATGTTGAATCTTAGCCTATTATTTTTGGGCTAGTTAGTTGTAAATTGAAATATAGGCTATGAAATTGAAAAGTAGGGATCCCAGTTGTTAATAAGTGAAATTTTTCCTTTTTAAATACGCTGCCAGTGGCAATTTTGTAATTAATCTGAAAAATCTGGCAACCTAATTCTTAGTAAAATGACCCTAAAATCCTCATACGATGCCCAAATTCGACAATTCTTTTTGTTACGGGTCCGTAATTACTATACGGATCTAATTCTTCAATCAAAAAAGAAATCGGAGCTCATTTGTTCAATATGATATCATTTATGCTTGAAGAAACGGCATCAAAACATAAGAAAAACGAGCACAACACAACCAAACCTATTCAAAACTCACACGAGGCCCTCGAGACCTCAACCAATAATTTTAACAAGTCATATATCACTACCCGAACTTGGTCGAACCTCCAGAACACCCAAAACAACACCAAAGCACCAAATCAACCTCGAATTCAAGCCTAAAAAATTCTAAACTTCCAACTTTCGCCAATTCAAGCCTAATTCTACCACGGACCTCCAAATTATATTCCGGACACACTCCTAAGTCTAAAATCACCCAACGTAGCTAATCGAATCATAAAAATCCAAATCCGAATTCGTTTACTCATAAGTCAACTTCGGATTGGCTTTTCTAACTTAGCTTTCTAACTAAGAGACTAAGTGTTCATTTCATTCTAAAACTACTCTGAACCCAAACCTACCATCTCGATACAACTCAACTCAGCTGAACAACACATAAATAAGTATAGATGGGGGAAATGGGGCTATAATTCTCAGAACGAACGACCGGGTCGTCATAGTGAACTTCTTGAAGCAGTACTTTATTAGTATGGGCAGTATACAAACTATGTTTCTTTGTTGAAGTTTATTTCAAGTATATGCATTTGAATTGTTTTTATTCTGTTGCAGTATACAAATTATGTTTTTTTGTTGAAGTTTATTTAATATATATAATATATATATATATGAATTATTTTTACTCACTTACTTATCTTCTAATTTAGTGCTTGAGATCATAACGTATATGCTTGAAATAAATGTGAATATAGAGTATAAGGCAAACAAATATAATTGTTAAACCACAAAATTGTGAATTAAAAATTACTTCATAGCGCAGACAAAAATGCCACGCCTAAAAAATTTGGCCATAGGGATTGTCAATTTGGCGCTATGCTCTATAACTGCTGCTTGAGAAGCCACGCTTTAAAAATGTTGTCTATAAGGAACCAAAGACCACGCTTCAAATCTGTAACTTTATGTCATAAAAGCGTGGCTACAAGAAAAAATATAAAGCGTAGCTTTTTTAAGCATCTAACAAAAATAATCAATAAGATATTTATTTTGTATTAACCACACATAGAAAAAGCACAGTAAGTTGTCTGTAAAAGTGGAGCAGGCAATGAAGAGAGAGTGCAGTAGGAAGAGGAAACATGCGTACTGCGTGTCTCCCTTTTTACCCATTTTTGAAGATATATATATATAGTTTCTTTCTGTTTCTCATTCTTATCTCATGCTTTCCCCTCAATTCACATGTCTCTCGTGTTTCCCCCCTTTTTTGGCGTTCCCTTGCGTTTGTATCTGTCCAACTCTTTCTCTATTGGGGAAAGGGCTAATTATACTCCTCAACTATACGTAATACTACAACTACAACAACAACTAGTTTCTGTTGGGATCGGAATAATATGGTGGATCAATAGAGGTGGAGTCAAGACTTTAAGTTTATGAATTCGGAATTCTAATCATTTTAAGTTACTGAGTTCTACATTAATAATTTATACATATTCAATAGATTTTCTAAGAGAAATACAGGGTTCGAACCAAAGCTAATGGGTTCGATCGAACCCGCACCCGTCACTCTAGCTCCGCCCCTGAGTGCATGCGGAAGCTAACAACACAAAGCTTGATGGACGATAAATCAGACAAGAAAGAAAATATACTAAAGAAGCATACTATATTAATATGGTTTGGTCAAGTGACGTACATAAATCTACTAATAAAAAAAACTAATAGAGAGAATAAATTCTCACCTTAAATAAGAGCCCATTTGGACACAAAAAAATTTCCCAAAAAAAATTCACTTTTTTACGAAATCAGCGTTTGTTCGTAAATTTTCCAATTTTCACTTGAAGATGCATTTTGGAAATTTTCGAAAATTTGAAAATTTCCAAAAAGCAGTTTTTCAAAATGTTCACTCAAGTCACTCACAAAACTTCAAAAACAACCCAAAATTATATTAATGTCCAAACACAAATCTTTTTAAATACCATTTTCACTTGGAAAAAAAAATTCACCATGTTTTGGAATTTTATTCTTATGTCCAAACGCCAATAAAACTCTCTAAAAGACTACATTGTAGATATTATTGTTGTTGTTGTGAAAAGAAAATGTCAATTCATAGAAGTACAAAACTTTTACTCTCGGAGAAGGATAAGGCATATGAAGGATATCTATTCCTTTTAGGAGTCTTTTTCTCTTCCTATGAAAGAGAGTCCTAATAGATTAAAAATTTAGGGCAAAATCCTAACAGTTTCATAAGTGGGGTCCGTGGAGAATAGTGTATACGCAATTCTTACTCCTACCTTATGCAGGTAGAAAGATTGTTTCCAATAAACCTTTGATTCAGCCAAACATAGTCACAACTATATAATACTATTTTAAATTTTATCTTCCCTTATATTTGAGGGTTATTCATACTTTTGTTGTTAGCAAATTATTCCGAATTTGCCTTGACCCCTACGGACCCTTAACATGAATCCTAAACGAAGTATAATGAAAGGTAATTCTAAACTATTGTAAAAAATAGAGGTTTAAATATGAAACTTTCTTCCGAAATATTTTAACACGTGGAATCCGCTCACTCCACACTAAAACTCCGTGGAGGTCAAAGGTATGAATGCATAATATATCATGTATTTGAAATATATCCATTTATACTTTATTTGTATAAATGGATGTATTCTAACCTTTTTGCCCTATGTAGACTGTATTTGAAGGAAAATAGAATATCCTGGAGGTAAGACAAACTCCAATTAACAATTTACCTAACATAGTGCACTTAAATATAATTGAACAAAATTGATGTTTTCTAAGGTGAACGCCACCGACAATATTTAAATATAGGCTAAATATAGTATATAGTGGAAGCGTGAAAGAATTGATGAGCATTGTTTGCTTAAATATTTTATTCCTCATTAATACTCTTTTGTCTTTTGGATGGAAATTATATATTAGTATATGAGAAAGTGGTTTTCAAGAATTGTCTCGTAGATGTTATAGTGGGATTTCATGGGTCCTCCCTAGTTACTACGTTGGACGGCTCCCGTTAAAAGGGAATAAATGGCCTGATTAAATAAGTTAAACAAATATTTCATCAAAGTTGGAGTAAGATTTATCCTATTATAATAATAGTAGAGGTTAGGACAAGAAAAAAAAGATGGTATTTTATTATGTTAATTATATACTAGAAGCTTATTTGGAGCAATCCTTTTGTGAATTTTAACATTTTCATTTGAACTTTAGTTTATTACTAAACTAATTAATGATAGTGGGCCCTGCACTTCTTGTTGTTATCCGTTTAACTAACATTTTTGGTAGTTCATTTGGTGGTTTACCGACTATATTGACCTCATCATTTCAACTTGGACAAACATTAATTATAAGATGAGATCTTGTAGTATCTTATCTTATTTGAGGAAATTCCACATGTTTAGGTGACTATGCTTTGAACATCACCAGAGGACGACCTAGTAGTCAATGAGGTGAGTTAAAAATTATAAAGTTTTAGGTTCGAATCATAGTGCAGATAAAACTACTAGGTGATTTCTTCTCATCTGTTCTAAGCTCGATGGGCGAGTTAACTGGTATATGTTGCTAGTAAAAGGTGAAAGATATCACATGTAATTAGTCGAGATACACGCAAACCAACCGCGATACCACGATTATATATTTTTTTTTTAAAAAAGTGACTACGCTTTGAACATCTTATTTGCTACTATAAAGGAAGTTTCAAAAAAGGAGAAGGAAGAAGCATAGAAGCCGTGAAAGATTAAGCTACAGATTGGTAATCTGATTCAATGTTTAAATTAATACTCCCCGTTTTATATTAGATGAGATAGTTTGACTCGGCACATAGTTTAAGAAAAAAGAAGAAGACTTTTAAAACTTGAGATCTTAAAAGCTTAAGGGTTAAAAAGTTTGTGGGACCATGACATTTGTGTGACTATAAAAGCTTCTCTTCAAGGGTAAATGGGTAAAATAAAAGAGTTTAAAGTTGAATTATTTCCAAATTTAAAAATGTGTCATTTGTTTTTGAACAAACTAAAAAAGAAAATACCTCATTTAATATGAAACTGAAATATGAAACTGAGGGAGTACATTGTTTGATTTTTGATTAAAAACTATGTGTAACTAATTAGGCGTTCAATTTTTGATTGAAAATTATGTTAAACAGAAGTGACACTTAAAGCAATTTACACAAAATTATAAGTTTTAACCAAATTATTAGTAGTTGATTTGTTGAGTGGGAACAATATGCTCTCCGGGGAAAAGCAGAAAGGTGATTGACGGCCGCACACTTTGGTGAGTTCCTAACGCGCCTTATTTTCGGGTCATATCGACTGAAGAAGCATCTCTTTTACACTAGCCTTGTTTTTTTCTCCTTAAACTAAAATAATCAGAAACTAATGAAAGCTCCTTGGATAAATCATTTGTTAATGAAATGACCAATTCACACTAATTGAAACAGTAATATGTCACAAATTCAAACACTAAATTTCTGTAACCCTAATTAATATAGTAGGGCTGGATGAATATACACGTTTACATCCATAATATATACATACAGCCTAATCTACTAAATTACCCAATTTTTTAAGGTAGAAATGCATTTACGTGATAATTTCTCGGTAATCGGCTTTCCGGCACAACTCCGGTGGCCGACGACGAGCTCGCCACCGGCAACTCGCCGCACTTATGGCATCTCGTTACTACCAGGATCTGCCGGCAAGACGGACACGACGAATGCGAGCCTAACCAGGTATCGATACATCCAACATGAAATCCATGGCCGCACTGCGGCAGCACTCGAATCTCATCTCCGACGGTGAATTCCGCCAGGCAAATGGCACATTCGGAGAATTTCGCGGCATGTTCGGTTGTGTAACTGAGCTTCGGAAGCGACTTGAGGACCTTCTTTTTCAAACCTTTATTAGCCGGAGGTGATGAAAAGGCTGAATTTCCGGTGGCTCTAGCAGAGATCCGTCGGATCCAGGCGCAACGAGCAACGGCAACGAGACCGAGGACGCAAATAAGGGCGCAAAGGAGAGCGGCGAGGATGACGACGAAGTCGGAATCGACGTTGCCAATACGTGAGGAGGAAGTCGCCGGAGAAGGTGAAGTGGACGGTTTAACGCCGCCGGGAATAGGTGAAGGATCAGTATTAGTCATGAGGAAAGTGCGGAGCTAATTGAGAGATACGATAAAAGCGTTGTGCTTAAACCTATTTCAATTTCAGCTCTTTCTAGCTTTATAAAGGAGTAAAATATAGGCAAGTGTTTAGCCAACAACTTTTTATTTTTTAATTTTTATTTTTAAATGTTAATTTTCTTCGGATCAAGAAAGCGAACGGATGGAGTCAAACTCACACATCTTGTGCGGTAGACTCACGTCGTTGCTATGAAACAAATTACAATATATATAATTTAATCTGTTGTAATAAATTAACATTAATTTTACTAAATTACCATTTAATATAAGTAGCATATTATATAAAGTAAATATTTTTTATACCGATAGAAGTCTATAAAAAGACTACCTAGTGGAATAAAGTGATCATTTTATAAGGTGACCCTATGATTTTTAATTTCCAAAAGTTCCGTCTTTCCTATGTATAAAAGAGCACTTCCTTCGTCTTAAATCATGATTCATTATTTGATTTTTAGCACGAAATTTAAGAAAACAATAAATAATTTTAAGATTTCTGGTATAATAGAGACCTTAGACATTTATTTAGCTAGAGGCGGATGCAGAGGCAGAGTCAAGATTTAAAGCTTTTGGGTTTTGAATTTGCAATCGGACCCATAGCTCGTTAGTTATTGGGTTCACAATTAAGTATTTATACATATCTAATAGATTTTCTATGTCGATGATCTATCGGAAACAGTCTCTCTGTCTTCGTTGGGTAGGGTAAGGCTGCTTACACACTACCCTCCCCAGACCCCTTGTATGAGATTAAGTTCTTTTTTTTTTTTTTTTGTGTAATAGATTTTCTAATACAAATACAATGTCTAACCAAAAAGTTGTTGGGTTCGTCCGATCCGTAAGTAACACTCTTCCTCCGCCCCTGCGGATGCATACTATAGGAATAGCGTCGCCAACACCTGAAGACTTCGACAAAAATTCCATGTACACTTGCAAATATTTTCATGAAATAGTAAGATATTAGTATAGACGTCCGTATCAATCTTTATGACCATGAATAAATTTATAAATATCAAATTTATCTAAAATCAAACTTTTGAACTTATTCGCATATGAAGTCCATAAAAAGTGTTTTCAAATACAACAATAACAGGAATATGATTGGGGGCCGAAGAACAAAATTAAAGTGAGCTAGCTAGAACTAGTACAAAAGCCTATAGTTCCAATTAATTCAAAATGCAATATTGCGAACCTCTCTTTTCCTCTTTTAGTATTTTCCTTCACTATCATATCAAGTGTAGTACTTAATTATGAGTTCGTTGATTTGTAGCAATCAACATATCTTTTGGCTAGACTGGATAAAGATGAAATAAAGAGCATCAATAAAGACTAAAAAGCATCTGAGTTGTTACATTAAGGAATGATTTTATATACTACAGTGCAAGCACATGGGAATTGGGGTGTGATACATCCATCATTTATCTATTTTTTTGCGATGTTGACATTTTTTTATGATTGAGAAATTTATTTGGACCCAGCGAAAAAGCTAGTTGCAACCTTCGAAATTGTAGAATAATGAGCCTGTCCCTCTACCCTTCTTCATCTAAATACCAGAATTAGTTCGCTTAGTATAGTGCTCGAACCTACGACCTAAGACACAAACACAAATCCCTCTGCCATAAATAATTTAGTAAATTAAAGAGAGAAAAAAAGATAAGATTGATCAAAACAGAATACAGATCAATCGATTTCAGTTATGATATTGACGGATCATACTGACCTCTGTTTTAAAAGGCAGAATTGAGAGTTGCCCGGGACTCTCCCCGGGGCGGAGCACTCGTAAAACGCCCCTGGGCTTATGTGTGGGGCTTAGTTCCGTGAGACTTGCGCCTCGGCCATCGGGGCTTACGCCCCGGACACGCCCGACGCCCAGCGCACTGGACTCGCCTAATAGAACTTTACGCAATTGTATGTAACTAACCTTTAAATTTTCTTAATAAATCGTTGACTGCTCAAAATTACTTTTTTCCTAAGTATAAATTATTAAGTTGGGAGTATTGTCATAATTAACATAAAAATTATTGCACGTTATCCATTAAGACTGCTATGATAGTTAATTTTACATAAATCTTTCATTTAAAAAGTATTTATTTATTAACTATTGTTATGTCTTTACTGTATAATAGTCCATAATTTTTTTTATAATCATTTTTCTAATTTTTTTTCACGTTTACGAGATACAATACTTATTAATTTAATAGCTCAATATTAGCTTGTAACTATGTATAAATAATTAGTTATCATGGTATTGTATGGTGAATTATGTGTCACTTTATTAACTTGTTGAGTATATGAGAATCATATTTAAATTGTGAATTATGTTTTTATAAAAATTCTCTTTCAAATAGAAAGCATATTAAATAAAAGGAGTATTTTCAGAAAATATCAAATTATAATATCGAAATTCTTTCAAGATTCATTACTCCTTAAGAGATACATATAAGATTTCGTATCGAATACATTACTTTTGATGTTTGAGTTGTAACGATATTGCAACTATTCGCATATCATACTTTTCGTATTATTCATAGTTGAATTATAATTTATATATTTTAAATATATTATTTGTATAACTCTGTGATTTTAATGTAATTTTTATAATTATTTTTTATTTTATATTATCTTAAAATTCATGAAATTAGTAAAATTTAAAGAGCCGTGGGACTTACGCCCCATGTCTCAGGGCTTACGCCTCGCCTCGTCAGAAGTAAAACGTCTCCCCTCACGCCCCCGCCTTTTAAAACATTGATACTGACAATACATCCATAATAAATAGTCGTCATACTTAAGAATACCAAAAAAGAAAAAGATTAAGATAGAGAAATCTCTATAACGAAGTATGGTCTTATGCGCCTAGTCGTCCGAGTTTGGAGATAGGTATCTTAAAAAGAAAAAAATAGAGCAATCTGTGGTCCAATATTACCAAACATCTTTCAGATTTCCTATTTATGGATTAGTTTTGAGAATGCCCCATTCCTATAGGCATATGCTCTGAAATTTTTTGTTTAGTTTAGGCCAATCTTGCCAAACAAGTCCCTCCCCCCCCCCCCCCCCCCCCCCCCTAATATATCTTACCTCCAACGTAACTCTCACATATTATACATCAAACACGATAGTAACATATTCAGTATATTCGATCTGGAAAGGATAGTGCGTACGCAGACATTATTCCTATCGAAGGTAGAGGGGTTGTTTCCGATAAATCCTCGAGTTTCAGCTCAAGTCATTCCCACATTATACATATCGGTTCATTTTCACTGTCCCCTTCCCTAATCATCCGGTATAATATAAAAAAGCTTTTAAAAAAAGAACGACACATCTTATCCTTTTAACATCATAACCAACAAGGAAAAA